>NW_026894397.1:0-136454 GCF_032452875.1 Bos javanicus | reverse complement strand
ATGATCAGCCACGTGATCAGTGCATGAGGTGCCACGTGATCAGTGCATGATATGTCACGTGACAGGCATGTGATCAGCCACGTGATCAGTGCATGTTCAGCCACGTGATCAGTGCATGATAGCCACGTGATCAGTGCATGATCAGTCACGTGATCAGTGCATGATCAGCCACGTGATCAGTGCATCATTGAACCGTGAGTGTGTGTATGATCAGCCACGTGATCAGTGCATGATATCAAGTGATCAGTGCATGATCATCACGTGATCAGTGTATGATCAGCCACGTGATCAGTGCATGCTCAGTCACGTGATCAGGGCCTGCTGAGCTGCGTGATTACTGTCTGCTCATCTGCTTGACAATTGCCAGCTGAGCTGCACGATTCCTGCCTGTCATCTGCTTGACAATTGCCAGCTGTGCTGCGTAATTCCTGCCTGCTCAGCTGCGATTATTGCCAGCTGAGCAGCATGATTCTACACCTGAGTTCATGATTATTGCCTGCTGACTGTTTGATTCGTGCCTACTCAGCTCTTTGTTTATTGCCTCCAGAGGCACATGATCAGTGTATGATAGCAAACATGATCAGCGCATGATCAGTCACATGATCAAGCCATTAAGTCAGTGTGATCAGTCACGGTATCAGTGCATGATCAGCCACGTGATCAGTGCATGATCAGTCACGTGATCAGTGCATGATCATCCACGTGATCAGTGCATGGGCAGCCATGTGATCAGTGCATGATGCGTGATCAGTGCATGATCAGTCACGTGATCAGTGCATGTATGCATTGAGTGCATGATCAGTCACCTGATCAGTGCATGATCATTCCGTGACCTGTACATGGTAGCTACATGATCATTGCATGATCAGCCACGTGAGCAGTGCATGATAGCCACGTGATCAGTGCATGATCAGTCACGTGATCAGTGCATGATCAGTCATGTGACCAGTACATGGTAGCTGCGTGATCATGGCATGATCAGCCACGTGAGCAGTGCATGATAGCCACGTGATCAGTGCATGATCAGTCACGTGATCAGTGCATGATCAGTCACGTGATCAGTGCATGATCAGCCGTGATCAGTGCATGACATGTGATCAGTGCATGCAGCCACGTGATCAGTGATGATAGCCACGTGATCAGTGCATGATCAGTCACGTGATCAGTGCATGATCAGACGTGATCAGTGCATGATCAGCCACGTGATCAGTGCATGATCAGCCACGTGATCAGTGCATGATCAGTCACGTGATCAGTGCATGATCAGTCGTGACAGTACATAGCTCATGATCAGTGCATGATCAGCCACGTGATCAGTGCATGATAGCCACGTGATCAGTGCATGATAGCCACGTGATCAGTGCATGATCAGTCACGTGATCAGTGCATGATCAGCCACGTGATCAGTGCATGATCATCCATGATCAGTGCATGATCAGCCACGTGATCAGTGCATGATAGCCACGTGATCAGTGCATGATCAGTCACGTGATCAGTGCATGATCAGCCACGTGATCAGTGCATGATCAGTCACGTGATCAGTGCATGATCAGTCACGTGATCAGTGCATGATCAGTCACTGATGACCAGTACATGGTAGCTACGTGATCAGTGCATGACAGCCACGTGATCAGTGCATGATAGCCACGTGATCAGTGCATGATCAGTCACGTGATCAGTGCATGATCAGCCACGTGATCAGTGCATGATGCCACGTGATCAGTGCATGATCAGTCACGTGATCAGTGCATGATAGCCACGTGATCAGTGCATGATCAGCCACGTGATCAGTGCATGATAGCCACGTGATCAGTGCATGATCAGTCACGTGATCAGTGCATGATCAGCCACGTGATCAGTGCATGATCAGTCACGTGATCAGTGCATGATCAGTCACGTGATCAGTGCATGATAGCCACGTGATCAGTGCATGATCAGCCACGTGATCAGTGCATGATCAGCCACGTGATCAGTGCATGATAGCACGTGATCAGTGCATGATCAGCCACGTGATCAGTGCATGATAGCCACGTGATCAGTGCATGATCAGTCACGTGATCAGTGCATGATCAGTCACGTGATCAGTGCATGATAGCACGTGATCAGTGCATGATCAGCCACGTGATCAGTGCATGATAGCCACGTGATCAGTGCATGATCAGCCACGTGATCAGTGCATGATCAGTCACGTGATCAGTGCATGATCAGCACGTGATCAGTGCATGATCAGCCACGTGATCAGTGCATGATAGCCACGTGATCAGTGCATGATCAGTCACGTGATCAGTGCATGATCAGCCACGTGATCAGTGCATGATGCTGCGTGATGGCATGATCAGCCACGTGATCAGTGCATGATAGCACGTGATCAGTGCATGATCAGTCACGTGATCAGTGCATGATCAGCCACGTGATCAGTGCATGATCAGCACGTGTCAGTGCATGATCAGTCACATGATCAGTGTATGATCAGCACGTGATCAGTGCATGTCATGATCAGTGCATGATAAGACGTGATCAGTGCATGATAGTCACGTGATCAGTGCATGATCAGTCACGTGATCAGTGCATGATCAGCCACGTGATCAGTGCATGATCAGTCACGTGATCAGTGCATGATAGCACGTGATCAGTGCATGATCAGTCACGTGATCAGTGCATGATAGCCACGTGATCAGTGCATGATCAGTCACGTGATCAGTGCATGATCAGCCACGTGATCAGTGCATGATTCGTGATCAGTGCATGATCAGTCACGTGATCAGTGCATGATAGCCACGTGATCAGTGCATGATCAGTCACGTGATCAGTGCATGATCAGCCACGTGATCAGTGCATGATCAGGCACGTGATCAGTGCATGATCAGTCACGTGATCAGTGCATGATAGCCACGTGATCAGTGCATGATCAGCCACGTGATCAGTGCATGATCAGTCACGTGATCAGTGCATGATCAGTCACGTGATCAGTGCATGATCAGCCACGTGATCAGTGCATGATCAGCCACGTGATCAGTGCATGATCAGTCACGTGATCAGTGCATGATAGCTACGTGATCAGTGCATGATCAGCCACGTGATCAGTGCATGATAGCCACGTGATCAGTGCATGATAGCCACGTGATCAGTGCATGATCAGTCACGTGATACGTGTGTGATCAGCCACGTGATCAGTGCATGATATCCACGTGATCAGTGCATGACAGCCACGTGATCAGTGCATGATAGCCACGTGATCAGTGCATGATCAGTCACGTGATACATGTGTGATCAGCCACGTGATCAGTGCATGACCACGTGATCAGTGCAGGATCAATTACGTGATCAGTGCATGATCAGTCACGTGACCAGTACATGGTTGCTACGTGATCGCATGATCAGCCACGTGGTGCATGATAGCCACGTGATCAGTGCATGATCAGTCACGTGATCAGTGCATGATCAGTCACGTGAACAGTGCATGATCATTTACGTGATCAGTGCATGATCAGTCACGTGACCAGTATATGGTAGCTACGTGATCATTCCATGACGAGCCACGTGAGCAGTGCATGATAGCCACGTGATGTGTGCATGAGTTACGTGAGCAGAGTATGATCAGCCACGTGATCAGTGCATGAGTGCCACGTGATCAGTGCATGATATGTCACGTGACAGGTGTGTGATCAGCCACGTGAACAGTGCATGTTCAGCCACGTGATCAGTGCATGATAGCCACGTGATCAGTGCATGATCAGTTACGTGAGCAGTGTATGATCAGCCACGTGATCAGTGCATGGTCAGACACGTGAACAGTGTATGATCAGCCACGTGATCAGTGCATGATATCCAAGTGATCAGTGCATGATCATCACGTGATCAGTGTATGATCAGCCACGTGAACAGTGCATGCTCAGTCACGTGATCAGGGCCTGCTGAGCTGCGTGATTACTGTCTGCTCATCTGCTTGACAATTGCCAGCTGAGCTGCACGATTCCTGCCTGTCATCTGCTTGACAATTGCCAGCTGTGCTGCGTAATTCCTGCCTGCTCAGCTGCTTGATTATTGCCAGCTGAGCAGCATGATTCCTCACACCTGAGTTCCAAGATTATTGCCTGCTGACTGTTTGATTCGTGCCTACTCAGCTCTTTGTTTATTGCCTCAAGAGGCACATGATCAGTGTATGAGAGCAAACATGAACAGCGCATGATCAGTCACATGATCAGCGCCATTAAGTCACGTGATCACTACATGATAGTCATGTGATCAGTCCATGCTCAGTCACGGTATCAGTGCATGATCAGCCACGTGATCAGTGCATGATCTGTCACATGATTAGTGTATGATCATCCACGTGATCAGTGCATGGGCAGTCATGTGATCAGTGCATGATATAGACGTGATCAGTGCATGATCAGTCTCGTGATCAGTGCATGATAGCCACGTGATCAGTGCATGATCAGTCACCTGATGAGTGTATGATCATTCACGTGACCTGTACATGGTAGCTACATGATCATTGCATGATCAGCCACGTGAGTAGTGCATGATAGCCACGTGATCAGTGCATGATCAGTCACGTGATCAGTGCATGATCAGTCATGTGACCAGTACATGGTAGTCATGATCATTGCATGATCAGCCACGTGAGCAGTGCATGATAGCCACGTGATCAGTGCATGATCAGACACGTGATCAGTGCATGATCAGTCACGTGATCAGTGCATGATCAGCCACGTGATCAGTGCATGATCAGGCACGTGATCAGTGCATGATCCAGCCACGTCAGTGCATGATCAGCCACGTGATCAGTGCATGATCAGTCACGTGATCAGTGCATGATCAGTCATGTGATCAGTGCATGATCAGCCACGTGATCAGTGCATGATCAGCCACGTGATCAGTGCATGATCAATACGTGATCAGTGCATGATCAGTCACGTGATCAGTGCATGATCACGTGATCATGCATGATCATCCAGTGATCAGTGCATGATAGCCACGTGATCAGTGCATGATAGCCACGTGATCAGTGCATGATCAGTCACGTGATCAGTGCATGATCAGCCACGTGATCAGTGCATGATCATCACGTGATCAGTGCATGATCAGCCACGTGATCAGTGCATGATCAGCCACGTGATCAGTGCATGATCAGCCACGTGATCAGTGCATGATCAGCCACGTGATCAGTGCATGATCAGTCACGTGATCAGTGCATGATCAGCCACGTGATCAGTGCATGATCAGTCACGTGATCAGTGCATGATCAGCCACGTGATCAGTGCATGATCAGTCACGTGATCAGTGCATGATAGTCACGTGATCAGTGCATGATAGCTACGTGATCAGTGCATGATCAGCCACGTGATCAGTGCATGATGCCACGTGATCAGTGCATGATCAGTCACGTGATCAGTGTGTGATCAGCCACGTGATCAGTGCATGATCAGCCACGTGATCAGTGCATGATAGCACGTGATCAGTGCATGATCAGTCACGTGATCAGTGCATGATCAGCCACGTGATCAGTGCATGATCAGTCACGTGATCAGTGCATGATCAGCCACGTGATCAGTGCATGATAGCCACGTGATCAGTGCATGATCAGTGCGTGATCAGTGCATGATCAGTCCGTGATCAGTGCATGATCAGCACGTGATCAGTGCATGATCAGCCACGTGATCAGTGCATGATCAGCCACGTGATCAGTGCATGATCAGTCACGTGATCAGTGCATGATCAGTCACGTGACCAGTGCATGATAGCCACGTGATCAGTGCATGATCAGCCACGTGATCAGTGCATGATAGCCACGTGATCAGTGCATGATCAGTCACGTGATCAGTGCATGATCAGTCACGTGATCAGTGCATGATAGCCACGTGATCATCATGATCAGCACGTGATCAGTGCATGATAGCCACGTGATCAGTGCATGATCAGTCACGTGATCAGTGCATGATCAGTCACGTGATCAGTGCATGATCAGCCACGTGATCAGTGCATGATCACGTGATCAGTGCATGATCAGTCACGTGATCAGTGCATGATAGCCACGTGATCAGTGCATGATCAGCCACGTGATCAGTGCATGATCAGCCACGTGATCAGTGCATGATCAGTCACGTGATCAGTGCATGATCAGCCACGTGATCAGTGCATGATAGCCACGTGATCAGTGCATGATCAGTCACGTGATCAGTGCATGATCAGCCACGTGATCAGTGCATGATCAGCCACGTGATCAGTGCATGATCAGTCACGTGATCAGTGCATGATCAATTACGTGATCAGTGCATGATCAGCCACGTGATCAGTGCATGATAGCCACGATCAGTGCATGATCAGTCACGTGATCAGTGCATGATCAGCCACGTGATCAGTGCATGATCAGCCACGTGATCAGTGCATGATCAGTCACGTGATCAGTGTATGATCAGCCACGTGATCAGTGCATGATCAGCCACGTGATCAGTGCATGATCAGCCACGTGATCAGTGCATGATCAGTCACGTGATCAGTGCATGATCAGACGTGATCAGTGCATGATCAGACACGTGAACAGTGTATGATCAGCCACGTGATCAGTGCATGATATCCAAGTGATCAGTGCATGATCATCACGTGATCAGTGTATGATCAGCCACGTGAACAGTGCATGCTCAGTCACGTGATCAGGGCCTGCTGAGCTGCGTGATTACTGTCTGCTCATCTGCTTGACAATTGCCAGCTGAGCTGCACGATTCCTGCCTGTCATCTGCTTGACAATTGCCAGCTGTGCTGCGTAATTCCTGCCTGCTCAGCTGCTTCATTATTGCCAGCTGAGCAGCATGATTCCTCACAGCTGAGTTCCATGATTATTGCCTGCTGACTGTTTGATTCGTGCCTACTCAGCTCTTTGTTTATTGCCTCCAGAGGCACATGATCAGTGTATGATAGCAAACATGATCAGCGCATGATCAGTCACATGATCAGCATTAAGTCACGTGATCACTACATGATAGTCATGTGATCAGTCCATGCTCAGTCACGGTATCAGTGCATGATCAGCCACGTGATCAGTGCATGATCTGTCACATGATTAGTGTATGATCATCCACGTGATCAGTGCATGGGCAGTCATGTGATCAGTGCATGATATGGACGTGATCAGTGCATGATCAGTCACGTGATCAGTGCATGATAGCCACGTGATCAGTGCATGATCAGTCACCTGATGGGTGCATGATCATTCACGTGACCTGTACATGGTAGCTACATGATCATTGCATGATCAGCCACGTGAGTAGTGCATGATAGCCACGTGATCAGTGCATGATCAGTCACGTGATCAGTGCATGATCAGTCATGTGACCAGTACATGGTAGCTGCGTGATCATGCATGATCAGCCACGTGATCAGTGCATGATAGCCACGTGATCAGTGCATGATCAGTCACGTGATCAGTGCATGATCAGTCACGTGATCAGTGCATGATCAGCCACGTGATCAGTGCATGATCAGTCACGTGATCAGTGCATGATCAGCCACGTGATCAGTGCATGATCAGCCACGTGATCAGTGCATGATCAGTACATGATCAGTGCATGATCAGTCACGTGATCAGTGCATGGCAGCTCGTGATCAGTGCATGATCAGCCACGTGATCAGTGCATGATAGCCACGTGATCAGTGCATGATCAGCCACGTGATCAGTGCATGATCAGTCACGTGATCAGTGTGTGATCAGCATGATCAGTGCATGATCAGTCACGTGATCAGTGCATGATCAGCCACGTGATCAGTGCATGATCAGTCACGTGATCAGTGCATGATCAGCCGTGATCAGTGCATGGTCAGACACGTGAACAGTGTATGATCAGCCACGTGATCAGTGCATGATATCCACGTGATCAGTGCATGATCATCACGTGATCAGTGTATGATCAGCCACGTGAACAGTGCATGCTCAGTCACGTGATCTGGGCCTGCTGAGCTGCGTGATTACTGTCTGCTCATCTGCTTGACAATTGCCAGCTGAGCTGCACGATTCCTGCCTGTCATCTGCTTGACAATTGCCAGCTGTGCTGCGTAATTCCTGCCTGCTCAGCTGCTTGATTATTGCCAGCTGAGCAGCATGATTCCTCACACCTGAGTTCCATGATTATTGCCTGCTGACTGTTTGATTCGTGCCTACTCAGCTCTTTGTTTATTGCCTCCAGAGGCACATGATCAGTGTATGATAGCAAACATGATCAGCGCATGATCAGTCACATGATCAGCGCCATTAAGTCACGTGATCACTACATGATAGTCATGTGATCAGTCCATGCTCAGTCACGGTATCAGTGCATGATCAGCCACGTGATCAGTGCATGATCTGTCACATGATTAGTGTATGATCATCCACGTGATCAGTGCATGGGCAGTCATGTGATCAGTGCATGATATAGACGTGATCAGTGCATGATCAGTCACGTGATCAGTGCATGATAGCCACGTGATCAGTGCATGATCAGTCACCTGATGGGTGTATGATCATTCACGTGACCTGTACATGGTAGCTACATGATCATTGCATGATCAGCCACGTGAGTAGTGCATGATAGCCACGTGATCACTGCATGATCAGTCACGTGATCAGTGCATGATCAGTCATGTGACCAGTACATGGTAGCTGCGTGATCATGCATGATCAGCCACGTGAGCAGTGCATGATAGCCACGTGATCAGTGCATGATCAGTCACGTGATCAGTGCATGATCAGTCACGTGATCAGTGCATGATCAGCCACGTGATCAGTGCATGATCAGTCACGTGATCAGTGCATGATCAGTCACGTGATCAGTGCATGATCAGCCACGTGATCAGTGCATGATCAGCCACGTGATCAGTGCATGATCAGCCACGTGATCAGTGCATGATCAGTCGTGATCAGTGCATGATCAGCACGTGATCAGTGCATGATCAGCCACGTGATCAGTGCATGATCAGCCACGTGATCAGTGCATGATCAGCCACGTGATCAGTGCATGATCAGTCACGTGATCAGTGCATGATCAGCCACGTGATCAGTGCATGATATCCACGTGATCAGTGCATGATCAGCCACGTGATCAGTGCATGATCAGCCACGTGATCAGTGCATGATAGCCACGTGATCAGTGCATGAGCACGTGATCAGTGTATGATCAGCCACGTGATCAGTGCATGATGCCACGTGATCAGTGCATGATAGTCACGTGACAGTCATGATCAGCCACGTGATCAGTGCATGATCAGCCACGTGATCAGTGCATGATAGCCACGTGATCAGTGCATGATCAGTCACGTGATCAGTGCATGATCAGCCACGTGATCAGTGCATGATCAGACACGTGATCAGTGCATGATCAGCCACGTGATCAGTGCATGATATCCACGTGATCAGTGCATGATCATCACGTGATCAGTGCATGATCAGCCACGTGATCAGTGCATGATCAGTCACGTGATCAGTGCATGATCAGCCACGTGATCAGTGCATGATAGCCACGTGATCAGTGCATGATCAGTCACGTGATCAGTGCATGATCAGCCACGTGATCAGTGCATGATCAGCCACGTGATCAGTGCATGATAGCCACGTGATCAGTGCATGATCATCACGTGATCAGTGCATGATCAGCCACGTGATCAGTGCATGATCAGTCACGTGATCAGTGTATGATCAGCCACGTGATCAGTGCATGATAGCCACGTGATCAGTGCATGATCAGTCACGTGATCAGTGCATGATCAGTCACGTGATCAGTGCATGATCAGCCACGTGATCAGTGCATGATCAACGTGAACAGTGCATGATCAGCCACGTGATCAGTGCATGATATCCAAGTGATCAGTGCATGATCATCACGTGATCAGTGTATGATCAGCCACGTGAACAGTGCATGCTCAGTCACGTGATCAGGGCCTGCTGAGCTGCGTGATTACTGTCTGCTCATCTGCTTGACATTGCCAGCTGAGCTGCACGATTCCTGCCTGTCATCTGCTTGACAATTGCCAGCTGTGCTGTAATTCCTGCCTGCTCAGCTGCTTGATTATTGCCAGCTGAGCAGCATGATTCCTCACACCTGAGTTCCATGATTATTGCCTGCTGACTGTTTGATTCGTGCCTACTCAGCTCTTTGTTTATTGCCTCCAGAGGCACATGATCAGTGTATGATAGCAAACATGATCAGCGCATGATCAGTCACATGATCAGCGCCATTAAGTCACGTGATCACTACATGATAGTCATGTGATCAGTCCATGCTCAGTCACGGTATCAGTGCATGATCAGCCACGTGATCAGTGCATGATCTGTCACAAGATTAGTGCATGATCATCCACGTGATCAGTGCATGGGCAGTCATGTGATCAGTGCATGATATAGACGTGATCAGTGCATGATCAGTCACGTGATCAGTGCATGATAGCCACGTGATCAGTGCATGATCAGTCACCTGATGGGTGTATGATCATTCACGTGACCTGTACATGGTAGCTACATGATCATTGCATGATCAGCCACGTGAGTAGTGCATGATAGCCACGTGATCAGTGCATGATCAGTCACGTGATCAGTGCATGATCAGTCATGTGACCAGTACATGGTAGCTGCGTGATCATGGCATGATCAGCCACGTGAGCAGTGCATGATAGCCACGTGATCAGTGCATGATCAGTCACGTGATCAGTGCATGATCAGGCACGTGATCAGTGCATGATCAGCCACGTGATCAGTGCATGATAGCCACGTGATCAGTGCATGATCAGTCACGTGATCAGTGCATGATCAGTCATGTGATCAGTGTATGATCAGCCACGTGATCAGTGCATGATCAGCCACGTGATCAGTGCATGATCAATTACGTGATCAGTGCATGATCAGTCACGTGACCAGTACATGGTAGCTACGTGATCATTGCATGATCAGCCACGTGATCAGTGCATGATAGCCACGTGATCAGTGCATGATAGCCATGATCAGTGCATGATCAGTCATGTGATACGTGTGTGATCAGCCACGTGATCAGTGCATGATATCACGTGATCAGTGCATGACAGCCACGTGATCAGTGCATGATAGCCACGTGATCAGTGCATGATCAGTCACGTGATACATGTGTGATCAGCCACGTGATCAGTGCATGATGAGCCACGTGATCAGTGCATGATCAATTACGTGATCAGTGCATGATCAGTCACGTGACCAGTACATGGTTGCTACGTGATCGTTGCATGATCAGCCACGTGAGCAGTGCATGATAGCCACGTGATCAGTGCATGATCAGTCACGTGATCAGTACATGATCAGTCACGTGAACAGTGCATGATCATTTACGTGATCTTTGCATGATCAGTCACGTGACAGTATATGGTAGCTACGTGATCATTCCATGACGAGCCACGTGAGCAGTGCATGATAGCCACGTGATGTGTGCATGAGTTACGTGAGCAGAGTATGATCAGCCACGTGATCAGTGCATGAGTGCCACGTGATCAGTGCATGATATGTCACGTGACAGGTGTGTGATCAGCCACGTGAACAGTGCATGTTCAGCCACGTGATCAGTGCATGATAGCCACGTGATCAGTGCATGATCAGTTACGTGAGCAGTGTATGATCAGCCACGTGATCAGTGCATGGTCAGACACGTGAACAGTGTATGATCAGCCACGTGATCAGTGCATGATATCCAAGTGATCAGTGCATGATCATCACGTGATCAGTGTATGATCAGCCACGTGAACAGTGCATGCTCAGTCACGTGATCTGGGCCTGCTGAGCTGCGTGATTACTGTCTGCTCATCTGCTTGACAATTGCCAGCTGAGCTGCACGATTCCTGCCTGTCATCTGCTTGACAATTGCCAGCTGTGCTGCGTAATTCCTGCCTGCTCAGCTGCTTGATTATTGCCAGCTGAGCAGCATGATTCCTCACACCTGAGTTCCATGATTATTGCCTGCTGACTGTTTGATTCGTGCCTACTCAGCTCTTTGTTTATTGCCTCCAGAGGCACATGATCAGTGTATGATAGCAAACATGATCAGCGCATGATCAGTCACATGATCAGCGCCATTAAGTCACGTGATCACTACATGATAGTCATGTGATCAGTCCATGCTCAGTCACGGTATCAGTGCATGATCAGCCACGTGATCAGTGCATGATCTGTCACAAGATTAGTGTATGATCATCCACGTGATCAGTGCATGGGCAGTCATGTGATCAGTGCATGATATAGACGTGATCAGTGCATGATCAGTCTCGTGATCAGTGCATGATAGCCACGTGATCAGTGCATGATCAGTCACCTGATGGGTGTATGATCATTCACGTGACCTGTACATGGTAGCTACATGATCATTGCATGATCAGCCACGTGAGTAGTGCATGATAGCCACGTGATCAGTGCATGATCAGTCACGTGATCAGTGCATGATCAGCCACGTGATCAGTGCATGATCAGTCACGTGATCAGTGCATGATCAGCCACGTGATCAGTGCATGATCAGCCACGTGATCAGTGCATGATCAGGCACGTGATCAGTGCATGATCAGTCACGTGATCAGTGCATGATAGCCACGTGATCAGTGCATGATCAGTCACGTGATCAGTGCATGATCAGTCACGTGATCAGTGCATGATCAGCCACGTGATCAGTGCATGATCAGCCACGTGATCAGTGCATGATCAATTACGTGATCAGTGCATGATCAGTCACGTGATCAGTGCATGATAGCTACGTGATCAGTGCATGATCAGCCACGTGATCAGTGCATGATAGCCACGTGATCAGTGCATGATAGCCACGTGATCAGTGCATGATCAGTCATGTGATACGTGTGTGATCAGCCACGTGATCAGTGCATGATATCCACGTGATCAGTGCATGATCAGCCACGTGATCAGTGCATGATAGCCACGTGATCAGTGCATGATCAGTCACGTGATACATGTGTGATCAGCCACGTGATCAGTGCATGATGAGCCACGTGATCAGTGCATGATCAATTACGTGATCAGTGCATGATCAGTCACGTGACCAGTACATGGTTGCTACGTGATCGTTGCATGATCAGCCACGTGAGCAGTGCATGATAGCCACGTGATCAGTGCATGATCAGTCACGTGATCAGTGCATGATCAGTCACGTGATCAGTGCATGATCAGTTACGTGATCAGTGCATGATCAGTCACGTGACCAGTATATGGTTGCTACGTGATCATTGCATGACAGCCACGTGAGCAGTGCATGATAGCCACGTGATCAGTGCATGAGTTACGTGATCAGTGTATGATCAGCCACGTGATCAGTGCATGATTGCCACGTGATCAGTGCATGATAGTCACGTGACAGGTGTGTGATCAGCCACGTGATCAGTGCATGATCAGCCACGTGATCAGTGCATGATCAGCCACGTGATCAGTGCATGATCAGTCACGTGATCAGTGCATGATCAGCCACGTGATCAGTGCATGATCAGTCACGTGATCAGTGCATGATAGCCACGTGATCATGCATGATCAGCCACGTGATCAGTGCATGATAGCCACGTGATCAGTGCATGATCAGCCACGTGATCAGTGCATGATCAGCCACGTGATCAGTGCATGATCAGTCACGTGATCAGTGCATGATCAGCCACGTGATCAGTGCATGATGCCACGTGATCAGTGCATGATAGTCACGTGATCAGTGCATGATCAGCCACGTGATCAGTGCATGATCAGCCACGTGATCAGTGCATGATAGCCACGTGATCAGTGCATGATCAGTCACGTGATCAGTGCATGATCATCCATGATCAGTGCATGATCAGCCACGTGATCAGTGCATGATCAGTCACGTGATCAGTGCATGATCAGCCACGTGATCAGTGCATGATCAGTCACGTGATCAGTGCATGATCAGCCACGTGATCAGTGCATGATAGCCACGTGATCAGTGCATGATCAGTCACGTGATCAGTGCATGATCAGTCACGTGATCAGTGCATGATCAGTCACGTGATCAGTGCATGATAGCTGCGTGATCATGCATGATCAGCCACGTGATCAGTGCATGATAGCCACGTGATCAGTGCATGATCAGTCACGTGATCAGTGCATGATCAGTCACGTGATCAGTGCATGATCAGCCACGTGATCAGTGCATGATCAGTCACGTGATCAGTGCATGATCAGCCACGTGATCAGTGCATGATCAGTCACGTGATCAGTGTATGATCAGCCACGTGATCAGTGCATGGCACGTGATCAGTGCATGATCAGTCACGTGATCAGTGCATGATCAGTCACGTGATCAGTGCATGATCAGCCACGTGATCAGTGCATGATCAGCCACGTGATCAGTGCATGATCAGTCACGTGATCAGTACATGATAGCTACGTGATCATTGCATGATCAGCCACGTGATCAGTGCATGATAGCCACGTGATCAGTGCATGATAGCCACGTGATCAGTGCATGATCAGTCATGTGATACGTGTGTGATCAGCCACGTGATCAGTGCATGATATCCACGTGATCAGTGCATTAGCCACGTGATCAGTGCATGATAGCCACGGATCAGTGCATGATCAGTCACGTGATACATGTGTGATCAGCCACGTGATCAGTGCATGATGAGCCACGTGATCAGTGCAGGATCAATTACGTGATCAGTGCATGATCAGTCACGTGACCAGTACATGGTTGCTACGTGATCGTTGCATGATCAGCCACGTGAGCAGAGCATGATAGCCACGTGATCAGTGCATGATCAGTCACGTGATCAGTACATGATCAGTCACGTGAACAGTGCATGATCATTTACGTGATCTGTGCATGATCAGTCACGTGACCAGTATATGGTAGCTACGTGATCATTCCATGACGAGCCACGTGAGCAGTGCATGATAGCCACGTGATGTGTGCATGAGTTACGTGAGCAGAGTATGATCAGCCACGTGATCAGTGCATGAGTGCCACGTGATCAGTGCATGATATGTCACGTGACAGGTGTGTGATCAGCCACGTGAACAGTGCATGTTCAGCCACGTGATCAGTGCATGATAGCCACGTGATCAGTGCATGATCAGTTACGTGAGCAGTGTATGATCAGCCACGTGATCAGTGCATGGTCAGACACGTGAACAGTGTATGATCAGCCACGTGATCAGTGCATGATCATCACGTGATCAGTGTATGATCAGCCACGTGAACAGTGCATGCTCAGTCACGTGATCTGGGCCTGCTGAGCTGCGTGATTACTGTCTGCTCATCTGCTTGACAATTGCCAGCTGAGCTGCACGATTCCTGCCTGTCATCTGCTTGACAATTGCCAGCTGTGCTGCGTAATTCCTGCCTGCTCAGCTGCTTGATTATTGCCAGCTGAGCAGCATGATTCCTCACACCTGAGTTCCATGATTATTGCCTGCTGACTGTTTGATTCGTGCCTACTCAGCTCTTTGTTTATTGCCTCCAGAGGCACATGATCAGTGTATGATAGCAAACATGATCAGCGCATGATCAGTCACATGATCAGCGCCATTAAGTCACGTGATCACTACATGATAGTCATGTGATCAGTCCATGCTCAGTCACGGTATCAGTGCATGATCAGCCACGTGATCAGTGCATGATCTGTCACAAGATTAGTGTATGATCATCCACGTGATCAGTGCATGGGCAGTCATGTGATCAGTGCATGATATAGACGTGACATGATGATCAGTCTCGTGATCAGTGCATGATAGCCACGTGATCAGTGCATGATCAGTCACCTGATGGGTGTATGATCATTCACGTGACCTGTACATGGTAGCTACATGATCATTGCATGATCAGCCACGTGAGTAGTGCATGATAGCCACGTGATCACTGCATGATCAGTCACGTGATCAGTGCATGATCAGTCATGTGACCAGTACATGGTAGCTGCGTGATCATGGCATGATCAGCCACGTGATCAGTGCATGATAGCCACGTGATCAGTGCATGATCAGTACGAGATCAGTGCATGATCAGTCACGTGATCAGTGCATGATCAGCCACGTGATCAGTGCATGATCAGGCACGTGATCAGTGCATGATCAGCCACGTGATCAGTGCATGATAGTCACGTGATCAGTGCATGATCAGTGCATGATCAGTTATGTGATGTCAGTGCATGATCAGCCACGTGATCAGTGCATGATCAGCCACGTGATCAGTGCATGATCAGCCACGTGATCAGTGCATGATCAGTCACGTGATCAGTGATGATCAGTACGTGATCAGTGCATGATATCCACGTGATCAGTGCATGATCAGCCACGTGATCAGTGCATGATAGCCACGTGATCAGTGCATGATCAGTCACGTGATCATGTGTGATCAGCCACGTGATCAGTGCATGATAGCCACGTGATCAGTGCATGATCAATTACGTGATCAGTGCATGATCAGTCACGTGATCAGTGCATGATTCACGTGATCAGTTGCATGATCAGCCACGTGATCAGTGCATGATAGCCACGTGATCAGTGCATGATCAGTCACGTGATCAGTGCATGATCAGTCACGTGAACAGTGCATGATCATTTCGTGATCTTTGCATGATCAGTCACGTGACCAGTATATGGTTGCTACGTAATCATTCCATGACGAGCCACGTGAGCAGTGCATGATAGCCACGTGATGTGTGCATGATTCGTGAGCAGTGTAGTCAGCCACGTGATCAGTGCATGTGCCACGTGTGTTGATCATCACGTGACAGGTGTGTGATCAGCCACGTGAACAGTGCATGTCAGCCACGTGATCAGTGCATGATAGCCACGTGATCAGTGCATGATCAGTTACGTGAGCAGTGTATGATCAGCCACGTGATCAGTGCATGGTCAGACACGTGAACAGTGTATGATCAGCCACGTGATCAGTGCATGATATCCAAGTGATCAGTGCATGATCATCACGTGATCAGTGTATGATCAGCCACGTGAACAGTGCATGCTCAGTCACGTGATCAGGGCCTGCTGAGCTGCGTGATTACTGTCTGCTCATCTGCTTGACAATTGCCAGCTGAGCTGCACGATTCCTGCCTGTCATCTGCTTGACAATTGCCAGCTGTGCTGCGTAATTCCTGCCTGCTCAGCTGCTTGATTATTGCCAGCTGAGCAGCATGATTCCTCACACCTGAGTTCCATGATTATTGCCTGCTGACTGTTTGATTCGTGCCTACTCAGCTCTTTGTTTATTGCCTCCAGAGGCACATGATCAGTGTATGATAGCAAACATGATCAGCGCATGATCAGTCACATGATCAGCGCCATTAAGTCACGTGATCACTACATGATAGTCATGTGATCAGTCCATGCTCAGTCACGGTATCAGTGCATGATCAGCCACGTGATCAGTGCATGATCTGACACAAGATTAGTGTATGATCATCCACGTGATCAGTGCATGGGCAGTCATGTGATCAGTGCATGATATAGACGTGATCAGTGCATGATCAGTCACGTGATCAGTGCATGATAGCCACGTGATCAGTGCATGATCAGTCACCTGATGGGTGTATGATCATTCACGTGACCTGTACATGGTAGCTACATGATCATTGCATGATCAGCCACGTGATAGTGCATGATAGCCACGTGATCACTGCATGATCAGTCACGTGATCAGTGCATGATCAGCCACGTGATCAGTGCATGATCAGTTCATGATCAGTGCATGATCAGTCCGTGACCAGTGCATGATAGCCACGTGATCAGTGCATGATCAGCCACGTGATCAGTGCATGATAGCCACGTGATCAGTGCATGATCAGCCACGTGATCAGTGCATGATCAGTCATGTAATCATGATCAGCCACGTGATCAGTGCATGATATCACGTGATCAGTGCATGACAGCCACGTGATCAGTGCATGATAGCCACGTGATCAGTGCATGATCAGTCACGTGATCATGTGTGATCAGCCACGTGATCTGTGCATGATGAGCCACGTGATCAGTGCATGATCAGTCACGTGATCAGTGCATGATCAGTCACGTGACCAGTACATTGTTGCTACGTGATCGTTGCATGATCAGCCACGTGAGCAGAGCATGATAGCCACGTGATCAGTGCATGATCAGTCACGTGATCAGTGCATGATCAGTCACGTGAACAGTGCATGATCATTTACGTGATCTTTGCATGATCAGTCACGTGACCAGTATATGGTTGCTACGTGATCATTCCATGACGAGCCACGTGAGCAGTGCATGATAGCCACGTGATGTGTGTGATGAGTTACGTGAGCAGAGTATGATCAGCCACGTGATCAGTGCATGAGTGCCACGTGATCAGTGCATGATATGTCACGTGACAGGTGTGTGATCAGCCACGTGAACAGTGCATGTTCAGCCACGTGATCAGTGCATGATAGCCACGTGATCAGTGCATGATCAGTTACGTGAGCAGTGTATGAACAGCCACGTGATCAGTGCATGGTCAGACACGTGAACAGTGTATGATCAGCCACGTGATCAGTGCATGATATCCAAGTGATCAGTGCATGATCATCACGTGATCAGTGTATGATCAGCCACGTGAACAGTGCATGCTCAGTCACGTGATCTGGGCCTGCTGAGCTGCGTGATTACTGTCTGCTCATCTGCTTGACAATTGCCAGCTGAGCTGCACGATTCCTGCCTGTCATCTGCTTGACAATTGCCAGCTGTGCTGCGTAATTCCTGCCTGCTCAGCTGCTTGATTATTGCCAGCTGAGCAGCATGATTCCTCACACCTGAGTTCCATGATTATTGCCTGCTGACTGTTTGATTCGTGCCTACTCAGCTCTTTGTTTATTGCCTCCAGAGGCACATGATCAGTGTATGATAGCAAACATGATCAGCGCATGATCAGTCACATGATCAGCGCCATTAAGTCACGTGATCACTACATGATAGTCATGTGATCAGTCCATGCTCAGTCACGTATCAGTGCATGATCAGCCACGTGATCAGTGCATGATCTGTCACATGATTAGTGTATGATCATCCACGTGATCAGTGCATGGGCAGTCATGTGATCAGTGCATGATATAGACGTGATCAGTGCATGATCAGTCACGTGATCAGTGCATGATAGCCACGTGATCAGTGCATGATCAGTCACCTGATGGGTGTATGATCATTCACGTGACCTGTACATGGTAGCTACATGATCATTGCATGATCAGCCACGTGAGTAGTGCATGATAGCCACGTGATGTGCATGATCAGTCACGTGATCAGTGCATGATCAGTCATGTGACCAGTACATGGTAGCTCGTGATCATGGCATGATCAGCCACGTGAGCAGTGCATGATAGCCACGTGATCAGTGCATGATCAGTCACGTGATCAGTGCATGATCAGTCACGTGATCAGTGCATGATCAGTCACGTGATCAGTGCATGATCAGCCACGTGATCAGTGCATGACAGCACGTGATCAGTGCATGATCAGCCACGTGATCAGTGCATGATAGTCACGTGATCAGTGCATGATCAGTCACGTGATCAGTGCATGATCAGTTACGTGATCAGTGCATGATCAGCCACGTGATCAGTGCATGATCAGCCACGTGATCAGTGCATGATCAATTACGTGATCAGTGCATGATCAGTCACGTGACCAGTACATGGTAGCTACGTGATCATTGCATGATCAGCCACGTGATCAGTGCATGATAGCCACGTGATCAGTGCATGATCAGCCACGTGATCAGTGCATGATCAGTCATGTGATCGTGTGTGATCAGCCACGTGATCAGTGCATGATATCCACGTGATCAGTGCATGACAGCCACGTGATCAGTGCATGATAGCCACGTGATCAGTGCATGATCAGTCACGTGATCATGTGTGATCAGCCACGTGATCAGTGCATGATGAGCCACGTGATCAGTGCATGATCAATTACGTGATCAGTGCATGATCAGTCACGTGACCAGTACATGGTTGCTACGTGATCAGTTGCATGATCAGCCACGTGATCAGTGCATGATAGCCACGTGATCAGTGCATGATCAGTCACGTGATCAGTGCATGATCAGTCACGTGATCAGTGCATGATGTTCACGTGATCAGTGCATGATCAGTCACGTGACCAGTATATGATTGCTACGTGATCATTCCATGACAGCCACGTGATCAGTGCATGATAGCCACGTGATGTGCATGAGTTACGTGATCAGTGTATGATCAGCCACGTGATCAGTGCATGATCACGTGATCAGTGCATGATCAGTCACGTGATCAGTGTGTGATCAGCCACGTGATCAGTGCATGATCAGCCACGTGATCAGTGCATGATAGCCACGTGATCAGTGCATGATCAGTTACGTGATCAGTGTATGATCAGCCACGTGATCAGTGCATGATATCCACGTGATCAGTGCATGATCAGCCACGTGATCAGTGCATGATAGCCACGTGATCAGTGCATGATCAGTCACGTGATACATGTGTGATCAGCCACGTGATCAGTGCATGATGAGCCACGTGATCAGTGGGATCAATCGTGATCAGTGCATGATCAGTCACGTGACCAGTACATGGTTGCTACGTGATCGTTGCATGATCAGCCACGTGAGCAGAGCATGATAGCCACGTGATCAGTGCATGATCAGTCACGTGATCAGTACATGATCAGTCACGTGATCAGTGCATGATCATTTACGTGATCTGTGCATGATCAGTCACGTGACCAGTATATGGTAGCTACGTGATCATTCCATGACGAGCCACGTGAGCAGTGCATGATAGCCACGTGATGTGTGCATGAGTTACGTGAGCAGAGTATGATCAGCCACGTGATCAGTGCATGAGTGCCACGTGATCAGTGCATGATATGTCACGTGACAGGTGTGTGATCAGCCACGTGAACAGTGCATGTTCAGCCACGTGATCAGTGCATGATAGCCACGTGATCAGTGCATGATCAGTTACGTGAGCAGTGTATGATCAGCCACGTGATCAGTGCATGATCAGACACGTGAACAGTGTATGATCAGCCACGTGATCAGTGCATGATATCCAAGTGATCAGTGCATGATCATCACGTGATCAGTGTATGATCAGCCACGTGAACAGTGCATGCTCAGTCACGTTATCTGGGCCTGCTGAGCTGCGTGATTACTGTCTGCTCATCTGCTTGACAATTGCCAGCTGAGCTGCACGATTCCTGCCTGTCATCTGCTTGACAATTGCCAGCTGTGCTGCGTAATTCCTGCCTGCTCAGCTGCTTGATTATTGCCAGCTGAGCAGCATGATTCCTCACACTGTGTTCCATGATTATTGCCTGCTGACTGTTTGATTCGTGCCTACTCAGCTCTTTGTTTATTGCCTCCAGAGGCACATGATCAGTGTATGATAGCAAACATGATCAGCGCATGATCAGTCACATGATCAGCGCATTAAGTCACGTGATCACTACATGATAGTCATGTGATCAGTCCATGCTCAGTCACGGTATCAGTGCATGATCAGCCACGTGATCAGTGCATGATCTGTCACATGATTAGTGTGATCATCCACGTGATCAGTGCATGGGCAGTCATGTGATCAGTGCATGATATAGACGTGATCAGTGCATGATCAGTCTCGTGATCAGTGCATGATAGCCACGTGATCAGTGCATGATCAGTCACCTGATGGGTGTATGATCATTCACGTGACCTGTACATGGTAGCTACATGATCATTGCATGATCAGCCACGTGAGTAGTGCATGATAGCCACGTGATCAGTGCATGATCAGTCACGTGATCAGTGCATGATCAGTCATGTGACCAGTACATGGTAGCTGCGTGATCATGGCATGATCAGCCACGTGAGCAGTGCATGATAGCCACGTGATCAGTGCATGATCAGTCACGTGATCAGTGCATGATCAGTCACGTGATCAGTGCATGATCAGCCACGTGATCAGTGCATGATCAGCCACGTGATCAGTGCATAGCCACGTGATCAGTGCATGATAGCCACGTGATCAGTGCATGATCAGTCACGTGATCAGTGCATGATCAGTCACGTGATCAGTGTATGATCAGCCACGTGATCAGTGCATGATCAGCCACATGATCAGTGCATGATCAATTACGTGATCAGTGCATGATCAGTTACGTGACCAGTACAAGGTAGCTACGTGATCATTGCATGATCAGCCACGTGATCAGTGCATGATAGCCACGTGATCAGTGCATGATAGCCACGTGATCAGTGCATGATCAGTCATGTGATCGTGTGTGATCAGCCACGTGATCAGTGCATGATATCCACGTGATCAGTGCATGCTACGTGATCAGTGCATGATAGCCACGTGATCAGTGCATGATCAGTCACGTGATACATGTGTGATCAGCCACGTGATCAGTGCATGATCAGCCACGTGATCAGTGCATGATCAATTACGTGATCAGTGCATGATCAGTCACGTGACCAGTACATGGTTGCTACGTGATCGTTGCATGATCAGCGTGAGCAGTGCATGATAGCCACGTGATCAGTGCATGATCAGTCACGTGATCAGTGCATGATCAGCCACGTGAGCAGTGCATGATCAGCCACGTGATCAGTGCATGATCAGTCACGTGATCAGTGCATGACAGCACGTGATCAGTGCATGATCAGCCACGTGATCAGTGCATGAGCCACGTGATCAGTGCATGATCAATTACGTGATCAGTGCATGATGTCACGTGATCAGTGCATGATAGTCACGTGACAGTGTGTGATCAGCCACGTGATCAGTGCATGATCAGCCACGTGATCAGTGCATGATAGCCACGTGATCAGTGCATGATCAGTCACGTGATAGTGTATGATCAGCCACGTGATCAGTGCATGATATCCACGTGATCAGTGCATGACAGCCACGTGATCAGTGCATGATAGCCACGTGATCAGTGCATGATCAGTCACGTGATCATGTGTGATCAGCCACGTGATCAGTGCATGATAGCCACGTGATCAGTGCATGATCAATTACGTGATCAGTGCATGATCAGTCACGTGACCAGTACATGGTTGCTACGTGATCGTTGCATGATCAGCCACGTGAGCAGTGCATGATAGCCACGTGATCAGTGCATGATCAGTCACGTGATCAGTACATGATCAGTCACGTGAACAGTGCATGATCATTTCGTGATCTTGCATGATCAGTCACGTTACCAGTATATGGTTGCTACGTGATCATTGCATGACAGCCACGTGAGCAGTGCATGATAGCCACGTGATGTGTGCATGAGTTACGTGAGCAGAGTATGATCAGCCACGTGATCAGTGCATGAGTGCCACGTGATCAGTGCATGATATGTCACGTGACAGGTGTGTGATCAGCCACGTGATCAGTGCATGATCAGCCACGTGATCAGTGCATGATAGCCACGTGATCAGTGCATGATCAGTTACGTGATCAGTGCATGATCAGCCACGTGATCAGTGCATGATCAGACACGTCAGTGTATGATCAGCCACGTGATCAGTGCATGATCACGTGATCAGTGCATGATCACGTGATCAGTGCATGATCAGCCACGTGATCAGTGCATGATCAGTCACGTGATCAGTGCATGATCAGCCACGTGATCAGTGCATGCTCAGTCACGTGATCAGTGCCTGCTGAGCTGCGTGATTACTGTCTGCTCATCTGCTTGACAATTGCCAGCTGAGCTGCATGATTCCTGCCTGCTCAGCTGCTTGATTATTGCCAGCTGAGCAGCATGATTCCTGCACCTGAGTTCCATGATTATTGCCTGCTGACTGTTTGATTCGTGCCTACTCAGCTCTTTGTTGCCTCCAGAGGCACATGATCAGTGTATGATAGCAAACATGATCAGTGCATGATCAGTCACATGATCAGTGCCATTAAGTCACGTGATCACCATGATAGTCATGTGATCAGTCCATGCTCAGTCACGTGATCAGTGCATGATCAGCCACGTGATCAGTGCATGATCTGTCACAGTTAGTGTATGATCATCCACGTGATCAGTGCATGGCAGTCATGTGATCAGTGCATGATATAGACGTGATCAGTGCATGATCAGTCACGTGATCAGTGCATGATAGCCACGTGATCAGTGCATGATCAGTCACGTGATCAGTGCATGATACCACGTGATCAGTGCATGATCAGTCACGTGATCATGTGTGATCAGCCACGTGATCAGTGCATGATAGCCACGTGATCAGTGCATGATCAATTACGTGATCAGTGCATGATCAGTCATGACCAGTACATGGTTGCTCGTGATCATTGCATGATCAGCCACGTGAGCAGTGCATGATAGCCACGTGATCAGTGCATGATCAGTCACGTGATCAGTGCATGATCAGTCACGTGATCAGTGCATGATCATTTACGTGATCAGTGCATGATCAGTCACGTGACCAGTATATGGTTGCTACGTGATCATTCCATGACGAGCCACGTGATCAGTGCATGATAGCCACGTGATGAGTGCATGAGTTACGTGATCAGTGTATGATCAGCCACGTGATCAGTGCATGAGTGCCACGTGATCAGTGCATGATAGCCACGTGATCAGTGCATGATCAGTTACGTGAGCAGTGTATGATCAGCCACGTGATCAGTGCATGGTCAGACACGTGATCAGTGTATGATCAGCCACGTGATCAGTGCATGATATCCAAGTGATCAGTGCATGATCATCACGTGATCAGTGTATGATCAGCCACGTGAACAGTGCATGCTCAGTCACGTGATCTGGGCCTGCTGAGCTGCGTGATTACTGTCTGCTCATCTGCTTGACAATTGCCAGCTGAGCTGCACGATTCCTGCCTGTCATCTGCTTGACAATTGCCAGCTGTGCTGCGTAATTCCTGCCTGCTCAGCTGCTTGATTATTGCCAGCTGAGCAGCATGATTCCTCACACCTGTGTTCCATGATTATTGCCTGCTGACTGTTTGATTCGTGCCTACTCAGCTCTTTGTTTATTGCCTCCAGAGGCACATGATCAGTGTATGATAGCAAACATGATCAGCGCATGATCAGTCACATGATCAGCGCCATTAAGTCACGTGATCACTACATGATAGTCATGTGATCAGTCCATGCTCAGTCACGGTATCAGTGCATGATCAGCCACGTGATCAGTGCATGATCTGTCACAAGATTAGTGTATGATCATCCACGTGATCAGTGCACGGGCAGTCATGTGATCAGTGCATGATATAGACGTGAACAGTGCATGATCAGTCTCGTGATCAGTGCATGATAGCCACGTGATCAGTGCATGATCAGTCACCTGATGGGTGTATGATCATTCACGTGACCTGTACATGGTAGCTACATGATCATTGCATGATCAGCCACGTGAGTAGTTCATGATAGCCACGTGATCACTGCATGATCAGTCACGTGATCAGTGCATGATCAGTCATGTGACCAGTACATGGTAGCTGCGTGATCATGGCATGATCAGCCACGTGAGCAGTGCATGATAGCCACGTGATCAGTGCATGATCAGACACGTGATCAGTGCATGATCAGTCACGTGATCAGTGCATGATCAGCCACGTGATCAGTGCATGATCAGGCACACGTGATCAGTGCATGTCCAGCCACGTGATCAGTGCATGATAGCCACGTGATCAGTGCATGATCAGTCACGTGATCAGTGCATGATCAGACGTGATCAGTGCATGATCAGCCACGTGATCAGTGCATGACAGCCACGTGATCAGTGCATGAGAGCCACGTGATCAGTGCATGATCAGTCACGTGATACATGTGTGATCAGCCACGTGATCAGTGCATGATGAGCCACGTGATCAGTGCAGGATCAATTACGTGATCAGTGCATGATCAGTCACGTGACCAGTACATGGTTGCTACGTGATCGTTGCATGATCAGCCACGTGAGCAGAGCATGATAGCCACGTGGTCAGTGCATGATCAGTCACGTGATCAGTACATGATCAGTCACGTGAACAGTGCATGATCATTTACGTGATCTTTGCATGATCAGTCACGTTACCAGTATATGGTTGCTACGTGATCATTCCATGACGAGCCACGTGAGCAGTGCATGATAGCCACGTGATGTGTGCATGAGTTACGTGAGCAGAGTATGATCAGCCACGTGATCAGTGCATGAGTGCCACGTGATCAGTGCAGGATATGTCACGTGACAGGTGTGTGATCAGCCACGTGAACAGTGCATGTTCAGCCACGTGATCAGTGCATGATAGCCACGTGATCAGTGCATGATCAGTTACGTGAGCAGTGTATGATCAGCCACGTGATCAGTGCATGGTCAGACACGTGAACAGTGTATGATCAGCCACGTGATCAGTGCATGATATCCAAGTGATCAGTGCATGATCATCACGTGATCAGTGTATGATCAGCCACGTGAACAGTGCATGCTCAGTCACGTGATCTGGGCCTGCTGAGCTGCGTGATTACTGTCTGCTCATCTGCTTGACAATTGCCAGCTGAGCTGCACGATTCCTGCCTGTCATCTGCTTGACAATTGCCAGCTGTGCTGCGTAATTCCTGCCTGCTCAGCTGCTTGATTATTGCCAGCTGAGCAGCATGATTCCTCACACCTGAGTTCCATGATTATTGCCTGCTGACTGTTTGATTCGTGCCTACTCAGCTCTTTGTTTATTGCCTCCAGAGGCACATGATCAGTGTATGATAGCAAACATGATCAGCGCATGATCAGTCACATGATCAGCGCCATTAAGTCACGTGATCACTACATGATAGTCATGTGATCAGTCCATGCTCAGTCACGGTATCAGTGCATGATCAGCCACGTGATCAGTGCATGATCTGTCACAAGATTAGTGTATGATCATCCACGTGATCAGTGCACGGGCAGTCATGTGATCAGTGCATGATATAGACGTGAACAGTGCATGATCAGTCTCGTGATCAGTGCATGATAGCCACGTGATCAGTGCATGATCAGTCACCTGATGGGTGTATGATCATTCACGTGACCTGTACATGGTAGCTACATGATCATTGCATGATCAGCCACGTGAGTAGTTCATGATAGCCACGTGATCACTGCATGATCAGTCACGTGATCAGTGCATGATCAGTCATGTGACCAGTACATGGTAGCTGCGTGATCATGGCATGATCAGCCACGTGAGCAGTGCATGATAGCCACGTGATCAGTGCATGATCAGACACGAGATCAGTGCATGATCAGTCACGTGATCAGTGCATGATCAGCCACGTGATCAGTGCATGACCAGGCACGTGATCAATGTATGTCCAGCCAAGTGATCAGTGCATGATAGCCACGTGATCAGTGCATGATCAGTTACGTGATCAGTGTATGATCAGCCACGTGATCAGTGCATGATCAGCCACATGATCAGTGCATGATCAATTACGTGATCAGTGCATGATCAGTCACGTGACCAGTACATGGTAGCTACGTGATCATTACCTGATCAGCCACGTGATCAGTGCATGATAGCCACGTGATCAGTGCATGATCAGTCACGTGATACGTGTGTAGGTGAGCCATGATCAGTGCATGATATCCACGTGATCAGTGCATGACAGCCACGTGATCAGTGCATGAGAGCCACGGATCAGTGCATGATCATCACGTGATACATGTGTGATCAGCCACGTGATCAGTGCATGATGAGCCACGTGATCAGTGCATGATCAATTACGTGATCAGTGCATGATCAGTCACGTGACCAGTACATGGTTGCTACGTGATCGTTGCATGATCAGCCACGTGATCAGTGCATGATAGCCACGTGATCAGTGCATGATCAGTCACGTGACAGGTGTGTGATCAGCCACGTGAACAGTGCATGTTCAGCCACGTGATCAGTGCATGATAGCCACGTGATCAGTGCATGATCAGTTACGTGAGCAGTGTATGATCAGCCACGTGATCAGTGCATGGTCAGACACGTGAACAGTGAATGATCAGCCACGTGATCAGTGCATGATATCCAAGTGATCAGTGCATGATCATCACGTGATAAGTGTATGATCAGCCACGTGAACAGTGCATGCTCAGTCACGTGATCTGGGCCTGCTGAGCTGCGTGATTACTGTCTGCTCATCTGCTTGACAATTGCCAGCTGAGCTGCACGATTCCTGCCTGCTCAGCTGCTTGATTGCCAGCTGAGCAGCATGATTCCTCACACCTGTGTTCCATGATTATTGCCTGCTGACTGTTTGATTCGTGCCTACTCAGCTCTTTGTTTATTGCCTCCAGAGGCACATGATCAGTGTATGATAGCAAACATGATCAGCGCATGATCAGTCACATGATCAGCGCCATTAAGTCACGTGATCACTACATGATAGTCATGTGATCAGTCCATGCTCAGTCACGTTATCAGTGCATGATCAGCCACGTGATCAGTGCATGATCTGTCACAAGATTAGTGTATGATCATCCACGTGATCAGTGCACGGGCAGTCATGTGATCAGTGCATGATATAGACGTGAACAGTGCATGATCAGTCTCGTGATCAGTGCATGATAGCCACGTGATCAGTGCATGATCAGTCACCTGATGGGTGTATGATCATTCACGTGACCTGTACATGGTAGCTACATGATCATTGCATGATCAGCCACGTGAGTAGTTCATGATAGCCACGTGATCACTGCATGATCAGTCACGTGATCAGTGCATGATCAGTCATGTGACCAGTACATGGTAGCTGCGTGATCATTGCGCAGTCAGCCACGTGATCAGTGCATGATAGCCACGTGATCAGTGCATGATCAGTCACGTGATCAGTGCATGATCAGTCACGTGATCAGTGCATGATCAGCCACGTGATCAGTGCATGATCAGCCACGTGATCAGTGCATGATCAAGTACGTGATCAGTGCATGATCAGTCACGTGACCAGTACATGGTAGCTACGTGATCATTGCCTGATCAGCCTCGTGATCAGTGCATGATAGCCACGTGATCAGTGCATGATAGCCACGTGATCAGTGCATGATCAGTCATGTGATACGTGTGTGATCAGCCACGTGATCAGTGCATGATATCCACGTGATCAGTGCATGACAGCCACGTGATCAGTGCATGAGAGCCACGTGATCAGTGCATGATCAGTCACGTGATACATGTGTGATCAGCCACGTGATCAGTGCATGATGAGCCACGTGATCAGTGCAGGATCAATTACGTGATCAGTGCATGATCAGTCACGTGACCAGTACATGGTTGCTACGTGATCGTTGCATGATCAGCCACGTGAGCAGAGCATGATAGCCACGTGGTCAGTGCATGATCAGTCACGTGATCAGTACATGATCAGTCACGTGAACAGTGCATGATCATTTACGTGATCTTTGCATGATCAGTCACGTTACCAGTATATGGTTGCTACGTGATCATTCCATGACGAGCCACGTGAGCAGTGCATGATAGCCACGTGATGTGTGCATGAGTTATGTGAGCAGAGTATGATCAGCCACGTGATCAGTGCATGAGTGCCACGTGATCAGTGCATGATATGTCACGTGACAGGTGTGTGATCAGAAACGTGAACAGTGCATGTTCAGCCACGTGATCAGTGCATGATAGCCACGTGATCAGTGCATGATCAGTTACGTGAGCAGTGTATGTTCAGCCACGTGATCAGTGCATGGTCAGACACGTGAACAGTGTATGATCAGCCACGTGATCAGTGCATGATATCCAAGTGATCAGTGCATGATCATCACGTGATCAGTGTATGATCAGCCACGTGAACAGTGCATGCTCAGTCACGTGATCTGGGCCTGCTGAGCTGCGTGATTACTGTCTGCTCATCTGCTTGACAATTGCCAGCTGAGCTGCACGATTCCTGCCTGTCATCTGCTTGACAATTGCCAGCTGTGCTGCGTAATTCCTGCCTGCTCAGCTGCTTGATTATTGCCAGCTGAGCAGCATGATTCCTCACACCTGAGTTCCATGATTATTGCCTGCTGACTGTTTGATTCGTGCCTACTCAGCTCTTTGTTTATTGCCTCCAGAGGCACATGATCAGTGTATGATAGCAAACATGATCAGCGCATGATCAGTCACATGATCAGCGCCATTAAGTCACGTGATCACTACATGATAGTCATGTGATCAGTCCATGCTCAGTCACGGGATCAGTGCATGATCAGCCACGTGATCAGTGCATGATCTGTCACAAGATTAGTGTATGATCATCCACGTGATCAGTGCACGGACAGTCATGTGATCAGTGCATGATATAGACGTGAACAGTGCATGATCAGTCACGTGATCAGTGCATGATAACCACGTGATCAGTGCATGATCAGTCACGTGATCAGTGTATGATCATTCACGTGACCAGTACATGGTAGCACGTGATCATTGCATGATCAGCCACGTGATCAGTGCATGATAGCCACGTGATCAGTGCATGATCAGTCACGTGATCAGTGCATGATCAGTCACGTGACCAGTACATGGTAGCTACGTGATCATTGCATGATCAGCCACGTGATCAGTGCATGATAGCCACGTGATCAGTGCATGATCAGTCACGTGATCAGTGCATGATCAGTCACGTGATCAGTGCATGATCAGCCACGTGATCAGTGCATGATCAGCCACGTGATCAGTGCATGATTGCCACGTGATCAGTGCATGATCAGCCACGTGATCAGTGCATGATCAGTCACGTGATCAGTGCATGAGTTACGTGATCAGTGCATGATCAGCCACGTGATCAGTGCATGATCAGCCACGTGATCAGTGCATGATCAGTCACGTGATCAGTGCATGATCAGTCACGTGATCAGTGCATGATCAGTCACGTGATCAGTGCATGATCAGTCACGTGATCAGTGCATGATCAGCCACGTGATCAGTGCATGATCAATTACGTGATCAGTGCATGATCAGTCACGTGACCAGTACATGGTTGCTACGTGATCATGCATGATCAGCCACGTGATCAGTGCATGATAGCCACGTGATCAGTGCATGATCAGCCACGTGATCAGTGCATGATCAGTCACGTGATCAGTGCATGATCAGTCACGTGATCAGTGCATGATCAGCCACGTGATCAGTGCATGATCAGCCACGTGATCAGTGCATGATCAGTCACGTGATCAGTGCATGATCAGTCACGTGATCAGTGCATGGTTGCTACGTGATCAGTGCATGATCAGCCACGTGAACAGTGTATGTTCAGCCACGTGATCAGTGCATGATAGCCACGTGATCAGTGCATGATCAGTTACGTGATCAGTGTATGAACAGCCACGTGATCAGTGCATGGTCAGACACGTGAACAGTGTATGATCAGCCACGTGATCAGTGCATGCTCAGTCACGTGATCTGGGCCTGCTGAGCTGCGTGATTACTGTCTGCTCATCTGCTTGACAATTGCCAGCTGTGCTGCATGATTCCTGCCTGCTCAGCTGCTTGATTATTGCCAGCTGAGCAGCATGATTCCTCACACCTGTGTTCCATGATTATTGCCTGCTGACTGTTTGATTCGTGCCTACTCAGCTCTTTGTTTATTGCCTCCAGAGGCACATGATCAGTGTATGATAGCAAACATGATCAGCGCATGATCAGTCACATGATCAGCGCCATTAAGTCACGTGATCACTACATGATAGTCATGTGATCAGTCCATGCTCAGTCACGGTATCAGTGCATGATCAGCCACGTGATCAGTGCATGATCTGTCACAAGATTAGTGTATGATCATCCACGTGATCAGTGCACGGGCAGTCATGTGATCAGTGCATGATATAGGCGTGAACAGTGCATGATCAGTCTCGTGATCCGTGCATGATAGCCACGTGATCAGTGCATGATCAGTCACCTGATGGGTGTATGATCATTCACGTGACCTGTACATGGTAGCTACATGATCATTGCATGATCAGCCACGTGAGTAGTTCATGATAGCCACGTAATCACTGCATGATCAGTCACGTGATCAGTGCATGCTCAGTCATGTGACCAGTACATGGTAGCTGCGTGATCATGGCATGTTCAGCCACGTGAGCAGTGCATGATAGCCACGTGATCAGTGCATGATCAGTCACGTGATCAGTGCATGATCAGTTATGTGATCAGTGTATGATCAGCCACGTGATCAGTGCATGATCAGCCACATGATCAGTGCATGATCAATTACGTGCTCAGTGCATGATCAGTTACGTGACCAGTACATGGTAGCTACGTGATCATTGCCTGATCAGCCACGTGATCAGTGCATGATAGCCACGTGATCAGTGCATGATAGCCACGTGATCAGTGCATGATCAGTCACGTGATACATGTGTGATCAGCCACATGATCAGTGCATGATATCCACGTGATCAGTGCATGACAGCCACGTGATCAGTGCATGAGAGCCACGGGATCAGTGCATGATCAGTCACGTGATACATGTGTGATCAGCCACGTGATCAGTGCATGATGAGCCACGTGATCAGTGCAGGATCAATTACGTGATCAGTGCATGATCAGTCACGTGACCAGTACATGGTTGCTACGTGATCGTTGCATGATCAGCCACGTGAGCAGAGCATGATAGCCACGTGGTCAGTGCATGATCAGTCACGTGATCAGTACATGATCAGTCACGTGAACAGTGCATGATCATTTACGTGATCTTTGCATGATCAGTCACGTTACCAGTATATGGTTGCTACGTGATCTATCCATGACGAGCCACGTGAGCAGTGCATGATAGCCACGTGATGTGTGCATGAGTTACGTGAGCAGAGTATGATCAGCCACGTGATCAGTGCATGAGTGCCACGTGATCAGTGCAGGATCTGTCACGTGACAGGTGTGTGATCAGTCACGTGAACAGTGCATGTTCAGCCACGTGATCAGTGCATGATAGCCACGTGATCAGTGCATGATCAGTTACGTGAGCAGTGTATGATCAGTCACGTGACCAGTACATGGTAGCTACGTGATCATGGCATGATCAGCCACGTGAGCAGTGCATGATAGCCACGTGATCAGTGCATGATCAGTCACGAGATCAGTGCATGATCAGTCACGTGATCAGTGCATGATCAGACACGAGATCAGTGCATGATCAGTCACGTGATCAGTGCATGATCAGCCACGTGATCAGTGCATGACAAGGCACGTGATCAGTGTATGTTCAGTCAAGTGATCAGTGCATGATTGCCACGTGATCAGTGCATGATCAGCCACGTGATCAGTGCATGATCAGCCACGTGATCAGTGCATGATCAGTTACGTGATCAGTGCATGATCAGTTACGTGACCAGTAAAAGGTAGCTACGTGATCATTGCCTGATAAGCCACGTGATCAGTGCATGTTAGCCACGTAATCAGTGCATGATAGCCACGTGATCAGTGCATGATCAGCCACGTGATCAGTGCATGAGCAGCCACGGGATCAGTGCATGATCAGTAACGTGAACAGTGTGTGATCAGCCACGTGATCAGTGCATGATAGCCACGTGATCAGTGCAGGATCATTACGTGATCAGTGCATGATCAGTCACGTGAACAGTGCATGCTCAGTCACGTTATCTGGGCCTGCTGAGCTGCGTGATTACTGTCTGCTCATCTGCTTGACAATTGCCAGCTGAGCTGCACGATTGCTGCCTGTCATCTGTTTGACAATTGCCAGCTGTGCTGCGTAATTCCTGCCTGCTCAGCTGCTTGATTATTGCCAGCTGAGCAGCATGATTCCTCACACCTGTGTTCCATGATTATTGCCTGCTGACTGTTTGATTCGTGCCTACTCAGCTCTGTGTTTATTGCCTCCAGAGGCACATGATCAGTGTATGATAGCAAACATGATCAGCGCATGATCAGTCACATGATCAGCGCCATTAAGTCACGTGATCACTACATGATAGTCATGTGATCAGTCCATGCTCAGTCACGGTATCAGTGCATGATCAGCCACGTGATCAGTGCATGATCTGTCACAAGATTAGTGTATGATCATCCACGTGATCAGTGCACGGGCAGTCATGTGATCAGTGCATGATATAGACGTGAACAGTGCATGATCAGTCTCGTGATCACTGCATGATAGCCACGTGATCAGTGCATGATCAGTCACCTGATGGGTGTATGATCATTCACGTGACCTGTACATGGTAGCTACATGATCATTGCATGATCAGCCACGTGAGTAGTTCATGATAGCCACGTGATCACTGCATGATCAGTCACGTGATCAGTGCATGATCAGTCATGTGACCAGTACATGGTAGCTCGGGGATCATGGCATGATCAGCCACGTGAGCAGTGCATGATAGCCACGTGATCAGTGCATGATCAGTCACGAGATCAGTGCATGATCAGTCACGTGATCAGTGCATGATCAGACACGAGATCAGTGCATGATCAGTCACGTGATCAGTGCATGATCAGCCACGTGATCAGTGCATGACCAGGCACGTGATCAGTGTATGTCCAGCAAGTGATCAGTGCATGATCAGCCACGTGATCAGTGCATGATCAGCCACGTGATCAGTGCATGATCAGCCACATGATCAGTGCATGATCAATTACGTGCTCAGTGCATGATCAGTTACGTGACCAGTACAAGGTAGCTACGTGATCATTGCCTGATAAGCCACGTGATCAGTGCATGATAGCCACGTGATCAGTGCATGAGAGCCACGTGATCAGTGCATGATCAGTCATGTGATACGTGTGTGATCAGCCACATGATCAGTGCATGATATCCACGTGATCAGTGCATGACAGCCACGTGATCAGTGCATGAGAGCCACGGGATCAGTGCATGATCAGTCACGTGATACATGTGTGATCAGCCACGTGATCAGTGCATGATGAGCCACGTGATCAGTGCAGGATCAGTTACGTGATCAGTGCATGATCAGTCACGTGACCAGTACATGGTTGCTACGTGATCGTTGCATGATCAGCCACGTGAGCAGAGCATGATAGGCACGTGGTCAGTGCATGATCAGTCACGTGATCAGTACATGATCAGTCACGTGAACAGTGCATGATCATTTACGTGATCTTTGCATGATCAGTCACGTTACCAGTATATGGTTGCTACGTGATCATTCCATGACGAGCCACGTGAGCAGTGCATGATAGCCACGTGATGTGTGCATGAGTTACGTGAGCAGAGTATGATCAGCCACGTGATCAGTGCATGAGTGCCATGTGATCAGTGCATGATATGTCACGTGACAGGTGTGTGATCAGCCACGTGAACAGTGCATGTCCAGCCACGTGATCAGTGCATGATAGCCACGTGATCAGTGCATGATCAGTTACGTGAGCAGTGTATGATCAGCCACGTGATCAGTGCATGGTCAGACACGTGAACAGTGTATGATCAGCCACGTGATCAGTGCATGATATCCAAGTGATCAGTACATGATCATCACGTGATCAGTGTATGATCAGCCACGTGAACAGTGCATGCTCAGTCACGTGATCTGGGCCTGCTGAGCTGCGTGATTGCTGTCTGCTCATCTGCTTGACAATGCCAGCTGAGCTGCACGATTCCTGCCTGCTCAGCTGCTTGATTATTGCCAGCTGAGCAGCATGATTCCTCACACCTGAGTTCCATGATTATTGCCTGCTGACTGTTTGATTCGTGCCTACTCAGCTCTTTGTTTATTGCCTCCAGAGGCACATGATCAGTGTATGATAGCAAACATGATCAGCGCATGATCAGTCACATGATCAGCGCCATTAAGTCACGTGATCACTACATGATAGTCATGTGATCAGTCCATGCTCAGTCACGGTATCAGTGCATGATCAGCCACGTGATCAGTGCATGATCTGTCACAAGATTAGTGTATGATCATCCACGTGATCAGTGCACGGGCAGTCATGTGATCAGTGCATGATATAGACGTGAACAGTGCATGAGCAGTCTAGTGATCAGTGCATGATAACCACGTGATCAGTGCATGATCAGCCACGTGATCAGTGCATGAGCAGCCACGGGATCAGTGCATGATCAGCCACGTGATACATGTGTGATCAGCCACGTGATCAGTGCATGATGAGCCACGTGATCAGTGCAGGATCAGTTACGTGATCAGTGCATGATCAGTCACGTGACCAGTACATGTTTGCTACGTGATCGTTGCATGATCATCCACGTGAGCAGAGCATGATAGCCACGTGGTCAGTGCATGATCAGTCACGTGATCAGTACATGATCAGTCACGTGAACAGTGCATGATCATTTACGTGATCTTTGCATGATCAGTCACGTTACCAGTATATGGTTGCTACGTGATCATTCCATGACGAGCCAGGTGAGCAGTGCATGATAGCCACGTGATGTGTGCATGAGTTACGTGAGCAGAGTATGATCAGCCAAGTGATCAGTGCATGAGTGCCACGTGATCAGTGCATGATAGCCACGTGATCAGTGCATGATCAGTTACGTGAGCAGTGTATGATCAGCCACGTGATCAGTGCATGGTCAGACACGTGAACAGTGTATAATCAGCCACGTGATCAGTGCATGATATCCAAGTGATCAGTGCATGATCATCACGTGATCAGTGTATGATCAGCCACGTGAACAGTGCATGCTCAGTCACGTGATCTGGGCCTGCTGAGCTGCGTGATTACTGTCTGCTCATCTGCTTGACAATTGCCAGCTGAGCTGCACGATTCCTGCCTGTCATCTGCTTGACAATTGCCAGCTGTGCTGCGTAATTCCTGCCTGCTCAGCTGCTTGATTATTGCCAGCTGAGCAGCATGATTCCTCACACCTGAGTTCCATGATTATTGCCTGCTGACTGTTTGATTCGTGCCTACTCAGCTCTGTGTTTATTGCCTCCAGAGGCACATGATCAGTGTATGATAGCAAACATGATCAGCGCATGGTCAGTCACATGATCAGCGCCATTAAGTCACGTGATCACTCCATGATAGTCATGTGATCAGTCCATGCTCAGTCACGGTATCAGTGCATGATCAGCCACGTGATCAGTGCATGATCTGTCACAAGATTAGTGTATGATCATCCACGTGATCAGTGCATGGGCAGTCATGTGGTCAGTGCATGATATAGACGTGAACAGTGCATGATCAGTCTCGTGATCACTGCATGATAGCCACGTGATCAGTGCATGATCAGTCACCTGATGGGTGTATGATCATTCACGTGACCTGTACATGGTAGCTACATGATCATTGCATGATCAGCCACGTGAGTAGTTCATGATAGCCACGTGATCACTGCATGATCAGTCACGTGATCAGTGCATGATCAGTCATGTGACCAGTACATGGTAGCTGCGTGATCATGGCATGATCAGCCACGTGAGCAGTGCATGATAGCCACGTGACCAGTGCATGATCAGACACGAGATCAGTGCATGATCACTCACGTGATCAGTGCATGATCAGCCACGTGATCAGTGCATGACCTGGCACGTCATCAGTGTATGTCCAGCCAAGTGATCAGTGCATGATAGCCACGTGATCAGTGCATGATCAGTCACGTGATCAGTGCATGATCAGTTATGTGATCAGTGTATGATCAGCCACGTGATCAGTGCATGATCAGCCACATGATCAGTGCATGATCAATTACGTGATCAGTGCATGATCAGTCACGTGACCAGTACATGGTAGCTACGTGATCATTGCCTGATGCCACGTGATCAGTGCATGATAGCCAGTGATCAGTGCATGATAGCCACGTGATCAGTGCATGATCAGTCATGTGATACGTGTGTGATCAGCCACGTGATCAGTGCATGATATCCACGTGATCAGTGCATGACAGCCACGTGATCAGTGCATGAGAGCCACGGGATCAGTGCATGATCAGTCACGTGATACATGTGTGATCAGCCACGTGATCAGTGCATGATGAGACATGTGATCAGTGCAGGATCAATTACGTGATCAGTGCATGATCAGTCACGTGACCAGTACATTGTTGCTACGTGATCGTTGCATGATCAGCCACTTGAGCAGAGCATGATAGCCACGTGGTCAGTGCATGATCAGTCACGTGATCAGTACATGATCAGTCACGTGAACGGTGCATGATCATTTACGTGATCTTTGCATGATCAGTCACGTTACCAGTATATGGTTGCTACGTGATCATTCCATGACGAGCCAGGTGAGCAGTGCATGATAGCCACGTGATGTGTGCATGAGTTACGTGAGCAGAGTATGATCAGCCACGTGATCAGTGCATGAGTGCCACGTGATCAGTGCAGGATATGTCACGTGACAGGTGTGTGATCAGCCACGTGAACAGTGCATGTTCAGCCACGTGATCAGTGCATGATAGCCACGTGATCAGTGCATGATCAGTTACGTGAGCAGTGTATGATCAGCCACGTGATCAGTGCATGGTCAGACACGTGAACAGTGTATGATCAGCCACGTGATCAGTGCATTATATCCAAGTGATCAGTGCATGATCATCACGTGATCAGTGTATGATCAGCCACGTGAACAGTGCATGCTCAGTCACGTGATCTGGGCCTGCTGAGCTGCGTGATTACTGTCTGCTCATCTGCTTGACAATTGCCAGCTGAGCTGCACGATTCCTGCCTGTCATCTGCTTGACAATTGCCAGCTGTGCTGCGTAATTCCTGCCTGTTCAGCTGCTTGATTATTGCCAGCTGAGCAGCATGATTCCTCACACCTGAGTTCCATGATTATTGCCTGCTGACTGTTTGATTCGTGCCTACTCAGCTCTTTGTTTATTGCCTCCAGAGGCACATGATCAGTGTATGATAGCAAACATGATCAGCGCATGATCAGTCACATGATCAGCGCCATTAAGTCACGTGATCACTACATGATAGTCATGTGATCAGTCCATGCTCAGTCACGGTATCAGTGCATGATCAGCCACGTGATCAGTGCATGATCTGTCACAAGATTAGTGTATGATCATCCACGTGATCAGTGCACGGGCAGTCATGTGATCAGTGCATGATATAGGCGTGAACAGTGCATGATCAGTCTCGTGATCAGTGCATGATAGCCACGTGATCAGTGCATGATCAGTCACCTGATGGGTGTATGATCATTCACGTGACCTGTACATGGTAGCTACATGATCATTGCATGATCAGCCACGTGAGTAGTTCATGATAGCCACGTGATCACTGCATGATCAGTCACGTGATCAGTGCATGATCAGTCATGTGACCAGTACATGGTAGCTGCGTGATCATGGCATGATCAGCCACGTGAGCAGTGCATGATAGCCACGTGATCAGTGCATGATCAGACACGAGATCAGTGCATGATCAGTCACGTGATCAGTGCATGATCAGCCACGTGATCAGTGCATGACCAGGCACGTGATCAATGTATGTCCAGCCAAGTGATCAGTGCATGATAGCCACGTGATCAGTGCATGATCAGTTACGTGATCAGTGTATGATCAGCCACGTGATCAGTGCATGATCAGCCACATGATCAGTGCATGATCAATTATGTGCTCAGTGCATGATCAGTCACGTGACCAGTACATGGTAGCTACGTGATCATTGCCTGATCAGCCACGTGATCAGTGCATGATAGCCACGTGATCAGTGCATGATCAGTCATGTGATACGTGTGTGATCAGCCACATGATCAGTGCATGATATCCACGTGATCAGTGCATGACAGCCACGTGATCAGTGCATGAGAGCCACAGGATCAGTGCATGATCAGTCACGTGATACATGTGTGATCAGCCACGTGATCAGTGCATGATGAGCCACGTGATCAGTGCAGGATCAATTACGTGATCAGTGCATGATCAGTCACGTGACCAGTACATGGTTGCTACGTGATCATTGCATGATCAGCCACGTGAGCAGAGCATGATAGCCACGTGATCAGTGCATGATATGTCACGTGACAGGTGTGTGATCAGCCACGTGAACAGTGCATGTTCAGCCACGTGATCAGTGCATGATAGCCACGTGATCAGTGCATGATCAGTTACGTGAGCAGTGTATGATCAGCCACGTGATCAGTGCATGGTCAGACACGTGAACAGTGAATGATCAGCCACGTGATCAGTGCATGATATCCAAGTGATCAGTACATGATCATCACGTGATCAGTGTATGATCAGCCACGTGAACAGTGCATGCTCAGTCACGTGATCTGGGCCTGCTGAGCTGCGTGATTACTGTCTGCTCATCTGCTTGACAATTGCCAGCTGAGCTGCACGATTCCTGCCTGCTCAGCTGCTTGATTATTGCCAGCTGAGCAGCATGATTCCTCACACCTGTGTTCCATGATTATTGCCTGCTGACTGTTTGATTCGTGCCTACTCAGCTCTTTGTTTATTGCCTCCAGAGGCACATGATCAGTGTATGATAGCAAACATGATCAGCGCATGATCAGTCACATGATCAGCGCCATTAAGTCACGTGATCACTACATGATAGTCATGTGATCAGTCCATGCTCAGTCACGGTATCAGTGCATGATCAGCCACGTGATCAGTGCATGATCTGTCACAAGATTAGTGTATGATCATCCACGTGATCAGTGCATGGGCAGTCATGTGATCAGTGCATGATATAGACGTGAACAGTGCATGATCAGTCTCGTGATCAGTGCATGATAGCCACGTGATCAGTGCATGATCAGTCACCTGATGGGTGTATGATCATTCACGTGACCTGTACATGGTAGCTACATGATCATTGCATGATCAGCCACGTGAGTAGTTCATGATAGCCACGTGATCACTGCATGATCAGTCACGTGATCAGTGCATGCTCAGTAATGTGACCAGTACATGGTAGCTGCGTGATCATGGCATGATCAGCCACGTGAGCAGTGCATGATAGCCACGTGATCAGTGCATGATCAGTCACGTGATCAGTGCATGATCAGTCATGTGATCAGTGCATGATCAGCCACGTGATCAGTGCAGTCAGCCACTGATCAGTGCATGATCAATTACGTGATCAGTGCATGATCAGTCACGTGACCAGTACATGGTAGCTACGTGATCATTGCCTGATCAGCCACGTGATCAGTGCATGATAGCCACGTGATCAGTGCATGATAGCCACGTGATCAGTGCATGATCAGTCATGTGATACGTGTGTGATCAGCCACGTGATCAGTGCATGATATCCACGTGATCAGTGCATGACAGCCACGTGATCAGTGCATGAGAGCCACGGGATCAGTGCATGATCAGTCACGTGATACATGTGTGATCAGCCACGTGATCAGTGCATGATGAGCCACGTGATCAGTGCAGGATCAATTACGTGATCAGTGCATGATCAGTCACGTGACCAGTACATGGTTGCTACGTGATCGTTGCATGATCAGCCACGTGAGCAGAGCATGATAGCCACGTGGTCAGTGCATGATCAGTCACGTGATCAGTACATGATCAGTCACGTGAACAGTGCATGATCATTTACGTGATCTTTGCATGATCAGTCACGTTAACAGTATATGGTTGCTACGTGATCTTTCCATGACGAGCCACGTGAGCAGTGCATGATAGCCACGTGATGTGTGCATGAGTTACGTGAGCAGAGTATGATCAGCCACGTGATCAGTGCATGAGTGCCACGTGATCAGTGCATGATATGTCACGTGACAGGTGTGTGATCAGAAACGTGAACAGTGCATGTTCAGCCACGTGATCAGTGCATGATAGCCACGTGATCAGTGCATGATCAGTTACGTGAGCAGTGTATGATCAGCCACGTGATCAGTGCATGGTCAGACACGTGAACAGTGTATGATCAGCCACGTGATCAGTGCATGATATCCAAGTGATCAGTGCATGATCATCACGTGATCAGTGTATGATCAGCCACGTGAACAGTGCATGCTCAGTCACGTGATCTGGGCCTGCTGAGCTGCGTGATTACTGTCTGCTCATCTGCTTGACAATTGCCAGCTGAGCTGCACGATTCCTGCCTGTCATCTGCTTGACAATTGCCAGCTGTGCTGCGTAATTCCTGCCTGCTCAGCTGCTTGATTATTGCCAGCTGAGCAGCATGATTCCTCACACCTGAGTTCCATGATTATTGCCTGCTGACTGTTTGATTCGTGCCTACTCAGCTCTTTGTTTATTGCCTCCAGAGGCACATGATCAGTGTATGATAGCAAACATGATCAGCGCATGATCAGTCACATGATCAGCGCCATTAAGTCACGTGATCACTACATGATAGTCATGTGATCAGTCCATGCTCAGTCACGGTATCAGTGCATGATCAGCCACGTGATCAGTGCATGATCTGTCACAAGATTAGTGTATGATCATCCACGTGATCAGTGCACGGGCAGTCATGTGATCAGTGCATGATATAGACGTGAACAGTGCATGATCAGTCTCGTGATCAGTGCATGATAGCCACGTGATCAGTGCATGATCAGTCACCTGATGGGTGTATGATCATTCACGTGACCTGTACATGGTAGCTACATGATCATTGCATGATCAGCCACGTGAGTAGTTCATGATAGCCACGTGATCACTGCATGATCAGTCACGTGATCAGTGCATGATCAGTCATGTGACCAGTACATGGTAGCTGCGTGATCATGGCATGATCAGCCACGTGAGCAGTGCATGATAGCCACGTGATCAGTGCATGATCAGTCACGAGATCAGTGCATGATCAGTCACGTGATCAGTGCATGATCAGCCACGTGATCAGTGCATGATCAGTCACGTGATCAGTGCATGATCAGCCACGTGATCAGTGCATGATCAGCCACGTGATCAGTGCATGATCAGCCACGTGATCAGTGCATGATCAGCCACGTGATCAGTGCATGATCAGCCACGTGATCAGTGCATGATCAGCCACATGATCAGTGCATGATCAATTACGTGATCAGTGCATGATCAGTCACGTGACCAGTACATGGTAGCTACGTGATCATTGCCTGATCAGCCACGTGATCAGTGCATGATAGCCACGTGATCAGTGCATGATAGCCACGTGATCAGTGCATGATCAGTCATGTGATACGTGTGTGATCAGCCACATGATCAGTGCATGATATCCACGTGATCAGTGCATGACAGCCACGTGATCAGTGCATGAGAGCCACGTGATCAGTGCATGATCAGTCACGTGATACATGTGTGATCAGCCACGTGATCAGTGCATGATGAGCCACGTGATCAGTGCAGGATCAATTACGTGATCAATGAATGATCAGTCACGTGACCAGTACATGGTTGCTACGTGATCGTTGCATGATCAGCCACGTGAGCAGAGCATGATAGGCACGTGGTCAGTGCACGATCAGTCACGTGATCAGTACATGATCAGTCACGTGAACAGTGCATGATCATTTACGTGATCTTGCATGATCAGTCACGTTACCAGTATATGGTTGCTACGTGATCATTCCATGACGAGCCACGTGAGCAGTGCATGATAGCCACGTGATGTGTGCATGAGTTACGTGAGCAGAGTATGATCAGCCACGTGATCAGTGCATGAGTGCCACGTGATCAGTGCATGATATGTCACGTGACAGTGTGTGATCAGCCACGTGAACAGTGCATGTTCAGCCACGTGATCAGTGCATGATAGCCACGTGATCAGTGCATGATCAGTTACGTGAGCAGTGTATGATCAGCCACGTGATCAGTGCATGGTCAGACACGTGAACAGTGTGATCAGCCACGTGATCAGTGCATGATATCCAAGTGATCAGTGCATGATCATCACGTGATCAGTGTATGATCAGCCACGTGAACAGTGCATGCTCAGTCACGTGATCTGGGCCTGCTGAGCTGCGTGATTACTGTCTGCTCATCTGCTTGACAATTGCCAGCTGAGCTGCACGATTCCTGCCTGATCAGCTGCTTGATTATTGCCAGCTGAGCAGCATGATTCCTCACACCTGAGTTCCATGATTATTGCCTGCTGACTGTTTGATTCGTGCCTACTCAGCTCTTTGTTTATTGCCTCCAGAGGCACATGATCAGTGTATGATAGCAAACATGATCAGCGCATGATCAGTCACATGATCAGCGCCATTAAGTCACGTGATCACTCATGATAGTCATGTGATCAGTCCATGCTCAGTCACGGTATCAGTGCATGATCAGCCACGTGATCAGTGCATGATCTGTCACATGATCATCCACGTGATCAGTGCATGGGCAGTCATGTGATCAGTGCATGATATAGACGTGATCAGTGCATGATCAGTCTCGTGATCAGTGCATGATAGCCACGTGATCAGTGCATGATCAGCCACGTGATCAGTGCATGAGCCACGTGATCAGTGCATGATCAGTCACGTGATCATGTGTGATCAGCCACGTGATCAGTGCATGATGAGCCACGTGATCAGTGCATGATCAATTACGTGATCAGTGCATGATCAGTCACGTGACCAGTACATGGTTGCTACGTGATCGTTGCATGATCAGCCACGTGAGCAGTGCATGATAGCCACGTGATCAGTGCATGATCAGTCACGTGATCAGTGCATGATCAGTCACGTGATCAGTGCATGATCATTTACGTGATCTGCATGATCAGTCACGTGACCAGTATATGGTTTCGTGATCATTCCATGACGAGCCACGTGATCAGTGCATGATAGCCACGTGATCAGTGCATGAGTTACGTGAGCAGTGTATGATCAGCCACGTGATCAGTGCATGATGCCACGTGATCAGTGCATGATAGCCACGTGATCAGTGCATGATCAGTTACGTGATCAGTGTATGATCAGCCACGTGATCAGTGCATGATCAGACACGTGATCAGTGTATGATCAGCCACGTGATCAGTGCATGATATCCAAGTGATCAGTGCATGATCATCACGTGATCAGTGTATGATCAGCCACGTGAACAGTGCATGCTCAGTCACGTGATCTGGGCCTGCTGAGCTGCGTGATTACTGTCTGCTCATCTGCTTGACAATTGCCAGCTGAGCTGCACGATTCCTGCCTGTCATCTGCTTGACAATTGCCAGCTGTGCTGCGTAATTCCTGCCTGCTCAGCTGCTTGATTATTGCCAGCTGAGCAGCATGATTCCTCACACCTGAGTTCCATGATTATTGCCTGCTGACTGTTTGATTCGTGCCTACTCAGCTCTTTGTTTATTGCCTCCAGAGGCACATGATCAGTGTATGATAGCAAACATGATCAGCGCATGATCAGTCACATGATCAGCGCCATTAAGTCACGTGATCACTACATGATAGTCATGTGATCAGTCCATGCTCAGTCACGGTATCAGTGCATGATCAGCCACGTGATCAGTGCATGATCTGTCACAAGATTAGTGTATGATCATCCACGTGATCAGTGCACGGGCAGTCATGTGATCAGTGCATGATATAGACGTGAACAGTGCATGATCAGTCTCGTGATCAGTGCATGATAGCCACGTGATCAGTGCATGATCAGTCACCTGATGGGTGTATGATCATTCACGTGACCTGTACATGGTAGCTACATGATCATTGCATGATCAGCCACGTGAGTAGTTCATGATAGCCACGTGATCACTGCATGATCAGTCACGTGATCAGTGCATGATCAGTCATGTGACCAGTACATGGTAGCTGCGTGATCATGGCATGATCAGCCACGTGAGCAGTGCATGATAGCCACGTGATCAGTGCATGATCAGACACGAGATCAGTGCATGATCAGTCACGTGATCAGTGCATGATCAGCCACGTGATCAGTGCATGACCAGGCACGTGATCAGTGTATGTCCAGCCAAGTGATCAGTGCATGATAGCCACGTGATCAGTGCATGATCAGTCACGTGATCAGTGCATGATCAGTTATGTGATCAGTGTATGATCAGCCACGTGATCAGTGCATGATCAGCCACATGATCAGTGCATGATCAATTGCGTGATCAGTGCATGATCAGTCACGTGACCAGTACATGGTAGCTACGTGATCATTGCCTGATCAGCCACGTGATCAGTGCATGATAGCCACGTGATCAGTGCATGATAGCACGTGATCAGTGCATGATCAGTCATGTGATCGTGTGTGATCAGCCACGTGATCAGTGCATGATATCCACGTGATCAGTGCATGACAGCCACGTGATCAGTGCATGAGAGCCACGTGATCAGTGCATGATCAGTCACGTGATACATGTGTGATCAGCCACGTGATCAGTGCATGATGAGCCACGTGATCAGTGCAGGATCAATTCGTGATCAGTGCATGATCAGTCACGTGACCAGTACATGGTTGCTACGTGATCGTTGCATGATCAGCCACGTGAGCAGAGCATGATAGCCACGTGGTCAGTGCATGATCAGTCACGTGATCAGTACATGATCAGTCACGTGAACAGTGCATGATCATTTACGTGATCTGCATGATCAGTCACGTTACCAGTATATGGTTGCTACGTGATCATTCCATGACGAGCCACGTGAGCAGTGCATGATAGCCACGTGATGTGTGCATGAGTTACGTGAGCAGAGTATGATCAGCCGTGATCAGTGCATGAGTGCCACGTGATCAGTGCATGATATGTCACGTGACAGGTGTGTGATCAGCCACGTGAACAGTGCATGTTCAGCCACGTGATCAGTGCATGATAGCCACGTGATCAGTGCATGATCAGTTACGTGAGCAGTGTATGATCAGCCACGTGATCAGTGCATGGTCAGACACGTGAACAGTGTATGATCAGCCACGTGATCAGTGCATGATATCCAAGTGATCAGTGCATGATCATCACGTGATCAGTGCATGATCAGCCACGTGAACAGTGCATGCTCAGTCACGTGATCTGGGCCTGCTGAGCTGCGTGATTACTGTCTGCTCATCTGCTTGACAATTGCCAGCTGAGCTGCACGATTCCTGCCTGTCATCTGCTTGACAATTGCCAGCTGTGCTGCGTAATTCCTGCCTGCTCAGCTGCTTGATTATTGCCAGCTGAGCAGCATGATTCCTCACACCTGAGTTCCATGATTATTGCCTGCTGACTGTTTGATTCGTGCCTACTCAGCTCTTTGTTTATTGCCTCCAGAGGCACATGATCAGTGTATGATAGCAAACATGATCAGCGCATGATCAGTCACATGATCAGCGCCATTAAGTCACGTGATCACTACATGATAGTCATGTGATCAGTCCATGCTCAGTCACGGTATCAGTGCATGATCAGCCACGTGATCAGTGCATGATCTGTCACAAGATTAGTGTATGATCATCCACGTGATCAGTGCATGGGCAGTCATGTGATCAGTGCATGATATAGACGTGAACAGTGCATGATCAGTCACGTGATCAGTGCATGATAGCCACGTGATCAGTGCATGATCAGTCACGTGATCAGTGCATGATCAGTCACGTGACCAGTACATGGTAGCTACATGATCGTTGCATGATCAGCCACGTGAGCAGTGCATGATAGCCACGTGATCAGTGCATGATCAGTCACGTGATCAGTGCATGATCAGTCACGTGAACAGTGCATGATCATTCACGTGATCAGTGCATGATCAGTCACGTGACCAGTATATGGTTGCTACGTGATCATTGCATGATCAGCCACGTGATCAGTGCATGATAGCCACGTGATGTGTGCATGAGTTACGTGAGCAGAGTATGATCAGCCACGTGATCAGTGCATGAGTGCCACGTGATCAGTGCATGATATGTCACGTGATCAGTGTGTGATCAGCCACGTGATCAGTGCATGTTCAGCCACGTGATCAGTGCATGATAGCCACGTGATCAGTGCATGATCAGTTACGTGATCAGTGTATGATCAGCCACGTGATCAGTGCATGGTCAGACACGTGATCAGTGTATGATCAGCCACGTGATCAGTGCATGATATCACGTGATCAGTGCATGATCATCACGTGATCAGTGTATGATCAGCCACGTGAACAGTGCATGCTCAGTCACGTGATCTGGGCCTGCTGAGCTGCGTGATTACTGTCTGCTCATCTGCTTGACAATTGCCAGCTGAGCTGCACGATTCCTGCCTGATCAGCTGCTTGATTATTGCCAGCTGAGCAGCATGATTCCTCACACCTGAGTTCCATGATTATTGCCTGCTGACTGTTTGATTCGTGCCTACTCAGCTCTTTGTTTATTGCCTCCAGAGGCACATGATCAGTGTATGATAGCAAACATGATCAGTGCATGATCAGTCACATGATCAGTGCATTAAGTCACGTGATCAGTACATGATAGTCATGTGATCAGTCCATGCTCAGTCACGTATCAGTGCATGATCAGCCACGTGATCAGTGCATGATCTGTCACATGATCAGTGTATGATCATCCACGTGATCAGTGCATGGGCAGTCATGTGATCAGTGCATGATATAGACGTGATCAGTGCATGATCAGTCAGTGATCAGTGCATGATAGCCACGTGATCAGTGCATGACAGCCACGTGATCAGTGCATGAGAGCCACGTGATCAGTGCATGATCAGTCACGTGATCATGTGTGATCAGCCACGTGATCAGTGCATGATGAGCCACGTGATCAGTGCATGATCAATCACGTGATCAGTGCATGATCAGTCACGTGACCAGTACATGGTGATCGTTGCATGATCAGCCACGTGAGCAGTGCATGATAGCCACGTGATCAGTGCATGATCAGTCACGTGATCAGTACATGATCAGTCACGTGATCAGTGCATGATCATTTACGTGATCAGTGCATGATCAGTCACGTTACCAGTATGGTTGCTACGTGATCATTCCATGACAGCCACGTGAGCAGTGCATGATAGCCACGTGATGTGTGCATGAGTTACGTGATCAGTGTATGATCAGCCACGTGATCAGTGCATGATGCCACGTGATCAGTGCATGATAGCCACGTGATCAGTGCATGATCAGTTACGTGAGCAGTGTATGATCAGCCACGTGATCAGTGCATGGTCAGACACGTGAACAGTGTATGATCAGCCACGTGATCAGTGCATGATATCCAAGTGATCAGTGCATGATCATCACGTGATCAGTGTATGATCAGCCACGTGAACAGTGCATGCTCAGTCACGTGATCTGGGCCTGCTGAGCTGCGTGATTACTGTCTGCTCATCTGCTTGACAATTGCCAGCTGAGCTGCACGATTCCTGCCTGTCATCTGCTTGACAATTGCCAGCTGTGCTGCGTAATTCCTGCCTGCTCAGCTGCTTGATTATTGCCAGCTGAGCAGCATGATTCCTCACACCTGAGTTCCATGATTATTGCCTGCTGACTGTTTGATTCGTGCCTACTCAGCTCTTTGTTTATTGCCTCCAGAGGCACATGATCAGTGTATGATAGCAAACATGATCAGCGCATGATCAGTCACATGATCAGCGCCATTAAGTCACGTGATCACTACATGATAGTCATGTGATCAGTCCATGCTCAGTCACGGTATCAGTGCATGATCAGCCACGTGATCAGTGCATGATCTGTCACAAGATTAGTGTATGATCATCCACGTGATCAGTGCACGGGCAGTCATGTGATCAGTGCATGATATAGACGTGAACAGTGCATGATCAGTCTCGTGATCAGTGCATGATAGCCACGTGATCAGTGCATGATCAGTCACCTGATGGGTGTATGATCATTCACGTGACCTGTACATGGTAGCTACATGATCATTGCATGATCAGCCACGTGAGTAGTTCATGATAGCCACGTGATCACTGCATGATCAGTCACGTGATCAGTGCATGATCAGTCATGTGACCAGTACATGGTAGCTGCGTGATCATGGCATGATCAGCCACGTGAGCAGTGCATGATAGCCACGTGATCAGTGCATGATCAGACACGAGATCAGTGCATGATCAGTCACGTGATCAGTGCATGATCAGCCACGTGATCAGTGCATGACCAGGCACGTGATCAGTGTATGTCCAGCCAAGTGATCAGTGCATGATAGCCACGTGATCAGTGCATGATCAGTCACGTGATCAGTGCATGATCAGTTATGTGATCAGTGTATGATCAGCCACGTGATCAGTGCATGATCAGCCACATGATCAGTGCATGATCAATTACGTGATCAGTGCATGATCAGTCACGTGACCAGTACATGGTAGCTACGTGATCATTGCCTGATCAGCCACGTGATCAGTGCATGATAGCCACGTGATCAGTGCATGATAGCCACGTGATCAGTGCATGATCAGTCATGTGATACGTGTGTGATCAGCCACGTGATCAGTGCATGATATCCACGTGATCAGTGCATGACAGCCACGTGATCAGTGCATGAGAGCCACGTGATCAGTGCATGATCAGTCACGTGATACATGTGTGATCAGCCACGTGATCAGTGCATGATGAGCCACGTGATCAGTGCAGGATCAATTACGTGATCAGTGCATGATCAGTCACGTGACCAGTACATGGTTGCTACGTGATCGTTGCATGATCAGCCACGTGAGCAGAGCATGATAGCCACGTGGTCAGTGCATGATCAGTCACGTGATCAGTACATGATCAGTCACGTGAACAGTGCATGATCATTTACGTGATCTTTGCATGATCAGTCACGTTACCAGTATATGGTTGCTACGTGATCATTCCATGACGAGCCACGTGAGCAGTGCATGATAGCCACGTGATGTGTGCATGAGTTACGTGAGCAGAGTATGATCAGCCACGTGATCAGTGCATGAGTGCCACGTGATCAGTGCAGGATATGTCACGTGACAGGTGTGTGATCAGCCACGTGAACAGTGCATGTTCAGCCACGTGATCAGTGCATGATAGCCACGTGATCAGTGCATGATCAGTTACGTGAGCAGTGTATGATCAGCCACGTGATCAGTGCATGGTCAGACACGTGAACAGTGTATGATCAGCCACGTGATCAGTGCATGATATCCAAGTGATCAGTGCATGATCATCACGTGATCAGTGTATGATCAGCCACGTGAACAGTGCATGCTCAGTCACGTGATCTGGGCCTGCTGAGCTGCGTGATTACTGTCTGCTCATCTGCTTGACAATTGCCAGCTGAGCTGCACGATTCCTGCCTGTCATCTGCTTGACAATTGCCAGCTGTGCTGCGTAATTCCTGCCTGCTCAGCTGCTTGATTATTGCCAGCTGAGCAGCATGATTCCTCACACCTGAGTTCCATGATTATTGCCTGCTGACTGTTTGATTCGTGCCTACTCAGCTCTTTGTTTATTGCCTCCAGAGGCACATGATCAGTGTATGATAGCAAACATGATCAGCGCATGATCAGTCACATGATCAGCGCCATTAAGTCACGTGATCACTACATGATAGTCATGTGATCAGTCCATGCTCAGTCACGGTATCAGTGCATGATCAGCCACGTGATCAGTGCATGATCTGTCACAAGATTAGTGTATGATCATCCACGTGATCAGTGCACGGGCAGTCATGTGATCAGTGCATGATATAGACGTGAACAGTGCATGATCAGTCTCGTGATCAGTGCATGATAGCCACGTGATCAGTGCATGATCAGTCACCTGATGGGTGTATGATCATTCACGTGACCTGTACATGGTAGCTACATGATCATTGCATGATCAGCCACGTGAGTAGTGCATGATAGCCACGTGATCACTGCATGATCAGTCACGTGATCAGTGCATGATCAGTCATGTGACCAGTACATGGTAGCTGCGTGATCATGGCATGATCAGCCACGTGAGCAGTGCATGATAGCCACGTGATCAGTGCATGATCAGACACGAGATCAGTGCATGATCAGTCACGTGATCAGTGCATGATCAGCCACGTGATCAGTGCATGATCAGCCACGTGATCAGTGCATGATCAGCCACGTGATCAGTGCATGATAGCCACGTGATCAGTGCATGATCAGTTACGTGATCAGTGCATGATCAGCCACGTGATCAGTGCATGATCAGCCACGTGATCAGTGCATGATCAATTACGTGATCAGTGCATGATCAGTCACGTGACCAGTACATGGTAGCTACGTGATCATTGCATGATCAGCCACGTGATCAGTGCATGATAGCCACGTGATCAGTGCATGATCAGTCACGTGATCGTGTGTGATCAGCCACGTGATCAGTGCATGATATCCACGTGATCAGTGCATGATCAGCCACGTGATCAGTGCATGATAGCCACGTGATCAGTGCATGATCAGTCACGTGATACATGTGTGATCAGCCACGTGATCAGTGCATGATGAGCCACGTGATCAGTGCATGATCAATTACGTGATCAGTGCATGATCAGTCACGTGACCAGTACATGGTTGCTACGTGATCGTTGCATGATCAGCCACGTGATCAGTGCATGATAGCCACGTGATCAGTGCATGATATGTCACGTGACAGGTGTGTGATCAGCCACGTGAACAGTGCATGATCAGCCACGTGATCAGTGCATGATAGCCACGTGATCAGTGCATGATCAGTTACGTGAGCAGTGTATGATCAGCCACGTGATCAGTGCATGGTCAGACACGTGAACAGTGCATGATCAGCCACGTGATCAGTGCATGATATCCAAGTGATCAGTGCATGATCATCACGTGATCAGTGTATGATCAGCCACGTGAACAGTGCATGCTCAGTCACGTGATCTGGGCCTGCTGAGCTGCGTGATTACTGTCTGCTCATCTGCTTGACAATTGCCAGCTGAGCTGCACGATTCCTGCCTGCTCAGCTGCTTGATTATTGCCAGCTGAGCAGCATGATTCCTCACACCTGAGTTCCATGATTATTGCCTGCTGACTGTTTGATTCGTGCCTACTCAGCTCTTTGTTTATTGCCTCCAGAGGCACATGATCAGTGTATGATAGCAAACATGATCAGCGCATGATCAGTCACATGATCAGCGCCATTAAGTCACGTGATCACTGCATGATAGTCATGTGATCAGTCCATGCTCAGTCACGGTATCAGTGCATGATCAGCCACGTGATCAGTGCATGATCTGTCACAAGATTAGTGTATGATCATCCACGTGATCAGTGCATGGGCAGTCATGTGATCAGTGCATGATATAGACGTGAACAGTGCATGATCAGTCTCGTGATCAGTGCATGATAGCCACGTGATCAGTGCATGATCAGTCACCTGATGGGTGTATGATCATTCACGTGACCTGTACATGGTAGCTACATGATCATTGCATGATCAGCCACGTGAGTAGTTCATGATAGCCACGTGATCACTGCATGATCAGTCACGTGATCAGTGCATGATCAGTCATGTGACCAGTACATGGTAGCTGCGTGATCATGGCATGAGCAGCCACGTGAGCAGTGAATGATAGCCACGTGATCAGTGCATGATCAGTCACGTGATCAGTGCATGATCAGTTACGTGATCAGTGCATGATCAGCCACGTGATCAGTGCATGATCAGCCACGTGATCAGTGCATGATCAATTACGTGATCAGTGCATGATCAGTCACGTGACCAGTACATGGTAGCTACGTGATCATTGCATGATCAGCCACGTGATCAGTGCATGATAGCCACGTGATCAGTGCATGATAGCCACGTGATCAGTGCATGATCAGTCATGTGATACGTGTGTGATCCGCCACGTGATCAGTGCATGATATCCACGTGATCAGTGCATGACAGCCACGTGATCAGTGCATGAGAGCCACGTGATCAGTGCATGATCAGTCACGTGATACATGTGTGATCAGCCACGTGATCAGTGCATGATGAGCCACGTGATCAGTGCAGGATCAATTACGTGATCAGTGCATGATCAGTCACGTGACCAGTACATGGTTGCTACGTGATCGTTGCATGATCAGCCACGTGAGCAGAGCATGATAGTCACGTGATCAGTGCATGATCAGTCACGTGATCAGTGCATGATCAGTCACGTGAACAGTGCATGATCATTTACGTGATCAGTGCATGATCAGTCACGTGACCAGTATATGGTTGCTACGTGATCATTCCATGACGAGCCACGTGAGCAGTGCATGATAGCCACGTGATGTGTGCATGAGTTACGTGAGCAGAGTATGATCAGCCACGTGATCAGTGCATGAGTGCCACGTGATCAGTGCATGATATGTCACGTGACAGGTGTGTGATCAGCCACGTGAACAGTGCATGTTCAGCCACGTGATCAGTGCATGATAGCCACGTGATCAGTGCATGATCAGTTACGTGAGCAGTGTATGATCAGCCACGTGATCAGTGCATGGTCAGACACGTGAACAGTGTATGATCAGCCACGTGATCAGTGCATGATATCCAAGTGATCAGTGCATGATCATCACGTGATCAGTGTATGATCAGCCACGTGAACAGTGCATGCTCAGTCACGTGATCTGGGCCTGCTGAGCTGCGTGATTACTGTCTGCTCATCTGCTTGACAATTGCCAGCTGAGCTGCACGATTCCTGCCTGTCATCTGCTTGACAATTGCCAGCTGTGCTGCGTAATTCCTGCCTGCTCAGCTGCTTGATTATTGCCAGCTGAGCAGCATGATTCCTCACACCTGAGTTCCATGATTATTGCCTGCTGACTGTTTGATTCGTGCCTACTCAGCTCTTTGTTTATTGCCTCCAGAGGCACATGATCAGTGTATGATAGCAAACATGATCAGCGCATGATCAGTCACATGATCAGCGCCATTAAGTCACGTGATCACTACATGATAGTCATGTGATCAGTCCATGCTCAGTCACGGTATCAGTGCATGATCAGCCACGTGATCAGTGCATGATCTGTCACAAGATTAGTGTATGATCATCCACGTGATCAGTGCATGGGCAGTCATGTGATCAGTGCATGATATAGACGTGATCAGTGCATGATCAGTCTCGTGATCAGTGCATGATAGCCACGTGATCAGTGCATGATCAGCCACGTGATCAGTGCATGAGCAGCCACGGGATCAGTGCATGATCAGTCACGTGATCATGTGTGATCAGCCACGTGATCAGTGCATGATGAGCCACGTGATCAGTGCATGATCAGTTACGTGATCAGTGCATGATCAGTCACGTGACCAGTACATGGTTGCTACGTGATCGTTGCATGATCAGCCACGTGAGCAGTGCATGATAGCCACGTGATCAGTGCATGATCAGTCACGTGATCAGTGCATGATCAGTCACGTGATCAGTGCATGATCATTTACGTGATCAGTGCATGATCAGTCACGTGACCAGTATATGGTAGCTACGTGATCAGTGCATGACAGCCACGTGATCAGTGCATGATAGCCACGTGATCAGTGCATGAGTTACGTGATCAGTGTATGATCAGCCACGTGATCAGTGCATGATGCCACGTGATCAGTGCATGATAGCCACGTGATCAGTGCATGATCAGTTACGTGAGCAGTGTATGATCAGCCACGTGATCAGTGCATGATCAGACACGTGATCAGTGTATGATCAGCCACGTGATCAGTGCATGATATCCAGTGATCAGTGCATGATCATCACGTGATCAGTGTATGATCAGCCACGTGAACAGTGCATGCTCAGTCACGTGATCTGGGCCTGCTGAGCTGCGTGATTACTGTCTGCTCATCTGCTTGACAATTGCCAGCTGAGCTGCACGATTCCTGCCTGTCATCTGCTTGACAATTGCCAGCTGTGCTGCGTAATTCCTGCCTGCTCAGCTGCTTGATTATTGCCAGCTGAGCAGCATGATTCCTCACACCTGAGTTCCATGATTATTGCCTGCTGACTGTTTGATTCGTGCCTACTCAGCTCTTTGTTTATTGCCTCCAGAGGCACATGATCAGTGTATGATAGCAAACATGATCAGCGCATGATCAGTCACATGATCAGCGCCATTAAGTCACGTGATCACTACATGATAGTCATGTGATCAGTCCATGCTCAGTCACGGTATCAGTGCATGATCAGCCACGTGATCAGTGCATGATCTGTCACATGATTAGTGTATGATCATCCACGTGATCAGTGCATGGGCAGTCATGTGATCAGTGCATGATATAGACGTGACAGTGCATGATCAGTCTCGTGATCAGTGCATGATAGCCACGTGATCAGTGCATGATCAGTCACCTGATGGGTGTATGATCATTCACGTGACCTGTACATGGTAGCTACATGATCATTGCATGATCAGCCACGTGAGTAGTGCATGATAGCCACGTGATCAGTGCATGATCAGTCACGTGATCAGTGCATGATCAGTCATGTGACCAGTACATGGTAGCTGCGTGATCATGGCATGATCAGCCACGTGAGCAGTGCATGATAGCCACGTGATCAGTGCATGATCAGTCACGTGATCAGTGCATGATCAGTCACGTGATCAGTGCATGATCAGCCACGTGATCAGTGCATGATCAGTCACGTGATCAGTGCATGATCAGCCACGTGATCAGTGCATGATAGCCACGTGATCAGTGCATGATCAGTCACGTGATCAGTGCATGATCAGTCACGTGATCAGTGCATGATCAGTCACGTGATCAGTGCATGATAGCTACGTGATCAGTGCATGATCAGCCACGTGATCAGTGCATGATAGCCACGTGATCAGTGCATGATCAGTCACGTGATCAGTGCATGATCAGTCACGTGATCAGTGCATGATAGCTGCGTGATCATGCATGATCAGCCACGTGATCAGTGCATGATAGCCACGTGATCAGTGCATGATCAGCCACGTGATCAGTGCATGATCAGTCACGTGATCAGTGCATGATCAGCCACGTGATCAGTGCATGATCAGTCACGTGATCAGTGCATGATCAGCCACGTGATCAGTGCATGATAGCCACGTGATCAGTGCATGATCAGTCACGTGATCAGTGCATGATCAGTCACGTGATCAGTGCATGATCAGCCACGTGATCAGTGCATGATCAGCCACGTGATCAGTGCATGATCAGTCACGTGATCAGTGCATGATCAGTCACGTGACCAGTACATGGTAGCTACGTGATCATTGCATGATCAGCCACGTGATCAGTGCATGATAGCCACGTGATCAGTGCATGATCAGCCACGTGATCAGTGCATGATCAGTCATGTGATCGTGCATGATCAGCCACGTGATCAGTGCATGATAGCCACGTGATCAGTGCATGATCAGCCACGTGATCAGTGCATGATAGCCACGTGATCAGTGCATGATCAGTCACGTGATCATGTGTGATCAGCCACGTGATCAGTGCATGATCAGCCACGTGATCAGTGCATGATCAATTACGTGATCAGTGCATGATCAGTCACGTGACCAGTACATGGTAGCTACGTGATCAGTTGCATGATCAGCCACGTGATCAGTGCATGATAGCCACGTGATCAGTGCATGATCAGTCACGTGATCAGTGCATGATCAGTCATGTGATCAGTGCATGATCAGCCACGTGATCAGTGCATGATCAGCCACGTGATCAGTGCATGATCAGCCACGTGATCAGTGCATGATCAGTCACGTGATCAGTGCATGATAGCCACGTGATCAGTGCATGATCAGCCACGTGATCAGTGCATGATAGCCACGTGATCAGTGCATGATCAGTCACGTGATCAGTGTGTGATCAGCCACGTGATCAGTGCATGATATCCACGTGATCAGTGCATGATCAGCCACGTGATCAGTGCATGATAGCCACGTGATCAGTGCATGATCAGTCACGTGATCAGTGTGATCAGCCACGTGATCAGTGCATGATCAGCCACGTGATCAGTGCATGATCATTTACGTGATCAGTGCATGATCAGTCACGTGACCAGTACATGGTTGCTACGTGATCATTGCATGATCAGCCACGTGAGCAGTGCATGATAGCCACGTGATGTGTGCATGAGTTACGTGAGCAGAGTATGATCAGCCACGTGATCAGTGCATGAGTGCCACGTGATCAGTGCATGATATGTCACGTGACAGGTGTGTGATCAGCCACGTGATCAGTGCATGTTCAGCCACGTGATCAGTGCATGATAGCCACGTGATCAGTGCATGATCAGTTACGTGAGCAGTGTATGATCAGCCACGTGATCAGTGCATGGTCAGACACGTGAACAGTGTATGATCAGCCACGTGATCAGTGCATGATATCCAAGTGATCAGTGCATGATCATCACGTGATCAGTGTATGATCAGCCACGTGAACAGTGCATGCTCAGTCACGTGATCTGGGCCTGCTGAGCTGCGTGATTACTGTCTGCTCATCTGCTTGACAATTGCCAGCTGAGCTGCACGATTCCTGCCTGTCATCTGCTTGACAATTGCCAGCTGTGCTGCGTAATTCCTGCCTGCTCAGCTGCTTGATTATTGCCAGCTGAGCAGCATGATTCCTCACACCTGAGTTCCATGATTATTGCCTGCTGACTGTTTGATTCGTGCCTACTCAGCTCTTTGTTTATTGCCTCCAGAGGCACATGATCAGTGTATGATAGCAAACATGATCAGCGCATGATCAGTCACATGATCAGCGCCATTAAGTCACGTGATCACTACATGATAGTCATGTGATCAGTCCATGCTCAGTCACGGTATCAGTGCATGATCAGCCACGTGATCAGTGCATGATCTGTCACAAGATTAGTGTATGATCATCCACGTGATCAGTGCATGGGCAGTCATGTGATCAGTGCATGATATAGACGTGATCAGTGCATGATCAGTCTCGTGATCAGTGCATGATAGCCACGTGATCAGTGCATGATCAGTCACCTGATGGGTGTATGATCATTCACGTGACCTGTACATGGTAGCTACATGATCATTGCATGATCAGCCACGTGAGTAGTGCATGATAGCCACGTGATCACTGCATGATCAGTCACGTGATCAGTGCATGATCAGTCATGTGACCAGTACATGGTAGCTGCGTGATCATGGCATGATCAGCCACGTGAGCAGTGCATGATAGCCACGTGATCAGTGCATGATCAGTCACGTGATCAGTGCATGATCAGTCACGTGATCAGTGCATGATCAGCCACGTGATCAGTGCATGATCAGCCACGTGATCAGTGCATGATCAGCCACGTGATCAGTGCATGATAGCCACGTGATCAGTGCATGATCAGTCACGTGATCAGTGTATGATCAGCCACGTGATCAGTGCATGATCAGCCACGTGATCAGTGCATGATCAATTACGTGATCAGTGCATGATCAGTCACGTGACCAGTACATGGTAGCTACGTGATCATTGCATGATCAGCCACGTGATCAGTGCATGATAGCCACGTGATCAGTGCATGATCAGCCACGTGATCAGTGCATGATCAGTCACGTGATCATGTGTGATCAGCCACGTGATCAGTGCATGATCAGCCACGTGATCAGTGCATGATCAATTACGTGATCAGTGCATGATCAGTCACGTGATCAGTGCATGATTGCTACGTGATCAGTGCATGATCAGCCACGTGATCAGTGCATGATAGCCACGTGATCAGTGCATGATATGTCACGTGACAGGTGTGTGATCAGCCACGTGAACAGTGCATGTTCAGCCACGTGATCAGTGCATGATAGCCACGTGATCAGTGCATGATCAGTTACGTGAGCAGTGTATGATCAGCCACGTGATCAGTGCATGGTCAGACACGTGAACAGTGTATGATCAGCCACGTGATCAGTGCATGATATCCAAGTGATCAGTGCATGATCATCACGTGATCAGTGTATGATCAGCCACGTGAACAGTGCATGCTCAGTCACGTGATCTGGGCCTGCTGAGCTGCGTGATTACTGTCTGCTCATCTGCTTGACAATTGCCAGCTGAGCTGCACGATTCCTGCCTGCTCAGCTGCTTGATTATTGCCAGCTGAGCAGCATGATTCCTCACACCTGAGTTCCATGATTATTGCCTGCTGACTGTTTGATTCGTGCCTACTCAGCTCTTTGTTTATTGCCTCCAGAGGCACATGATCAGTGTATGATAGCAAACATGATCAGCGCATGATCAGTCACATGATCAGCGCCATTAAGTCACGTGATCACTACATGATAGTCATGTGATCAGTCCATGCTCAGTCACGGTATCAGTGCATGATCAGCCACGTGATCAGTGCATGATCTGTCACAAGATTAGTGTATGATCATCCACGTGATCAGTGCATGGGCAGTCATGTGATCAGTGCATGATATAGACGTGAACAGTGCATGATCAGTCTCGTGATCAGTGCATGATAGCCACGTGATCAGTGCATGATCAGTCACCTGATGGGTGTATGATCATTCACGTGACCTGTACATGGTAGCTACATGATCATTGCATGATCAGCCACGTGAGTAGTTCATGATAGCCACGTGATCACTGCATGATCAGTCACGTGATCAGTGCATGATCAGTCATGTGACCAGTACATGGTAGCTGCGTGATCATGGCATGATCAGCCACGTGAGCAGTGCATGATAGCCACGTGATCAGTGCATGATCAGTCACGTGATCAGTGCATGATCAGTCACGTGATCAGTGCATGATCAGCCACGTGATCAGTGCATGATCAGCCACGTGATCAGTGCATGATCAATTACGTGATCAGTGCATGATCAGTCACGTGATCAGTGCATGATAGCTACGTGATCATTGCATGATCAGCCACGTGATCAGTGCATGATAGCCACGTGATCAGTGCATGATAGCCACGTGATCAGTGCATGATCAGTCATGTGATACGTGTGTGATCAGCCACGTGATCAGTGCATGATATCCACGTGATCAGTGCATGACAGCCACGTGATCAGTGCATGATAGCCACGTGATCAGTGCATGATCAGTCACGTGATACATGTGTGATCAGCCACGTGATCAGTGCATGATGAGCCACGTGATCAGTGCAGGATCAATTACGTGATCAGTGCATGATCAGTCACGTGACCAGTACATGGTTGCTACGTGATCGTTGCATGATCAGCCACGTGAGCAGAGCATGATAGCCACGTGATCAGTGCATGATCAGTCACGTGATCAGTACATGATCAGTCACGTGAACAGTGCATGATCATTTACGTGATCTTTGCATGATCAGTCACGTTACCAGTATATGGTTGCTACGTGATCATTCCATGACGAGCCACGTGAGCAGTGCATGATAGCCACGTGATGTGTGCATGAGTTACGTGAGCAGAGTATGATCAGCCACGTGATCAGTGCATGAGTGCCACGTGATCAGTGCATGATATGTCACGTGACAGGTGTGTGATCAGCCACGTGAACAGTGCATGTTCAGCCACGTGATCAGTGCATGATAGCCACGTGATCAGTGCATGATCAGTTACGTGAGCAGTGTATGATCAGCCACGTGATCAGTGCATGGTCAGACACGTGAACAGTGTATGATCAGCCACGTGATCAGTGCATGATATCCAAGTGATCAGTGCATGATCATCACGTGATCAGTGTATGATCAGCCACGTGAACAGTGCATGCTCAGTCACGTGATCTGGGCCTGCTGAGCTGCGTGATTACTGTCTGCTCATCTGCTTGACAATTGCCAGCTGAGCTGCACGATTCCTGCCTGTCATCTGCTTGACAATTGCCAGCTGTGCTGCGTAATTCCTGCCTGCTCAGCTGCTTGATTATTGCCAGCTGAGCAGCATGATTCCTCACACCTGAGTTCCATGATTATTGCCTGCTGACTGTTTGATTCGTGCCTACTCAGCTCTTTGTTTATTGCCTCCAGAGGCACATGATCAGTGTATGATAGCAAACATGATCAGCGCATGATCAGTCACATGATCAGCGCCATTAAGTCACGTGATCACTACATGATAGTCATGTGATCAGTCCATGCTCAGTCACGGTATCAGTGCATGATCAGCCACGTGATCAGTGCATGATCTGTCACAAGATTAGTGTATGATCATCCACGTGATCAGTGCATGGGCAGTCATGTGATCAGTGCATGATATAGACGTGAACAGTGCATGATCAGTCTCGTGATCAGTGCATGATAGCCACGTGATCAGTGCATGATCAGCCACGTGATCAGTGCATGATCAGCCACGTGATCAGTGCATGATCAGTCACGTGATCATGTGTGATCAGCCACGTGATCAGTGCATGATAGCCACGTGATCAGTGCATTATCAATCACGTGATCAGTGCATGATCAGTCACGTGACCAGTACATGGTTGCTACGTGATCGTTGCATGATCAGCCACGTGAGCAGTGCATGATAGCCACGTGATCAGTGCATGATCAGTCACGTGATCAGTGCATGATCAGTCACGTGATCAGTGCATGATCAGCCACGTGATCAGTGCATGATCAGTCACGTGACCAGTATATGGTAGCCACGTGATCAGTGCATGACAGCCACGTGATCAGTGCATGATAGCCACGTGATCAGTGCATGAGTTACGTGATCAGTGTATGATCAGCCACGTGATCAGTGCATGATGCCACGTGATCAGTGCATGATAGCCACGTGATCAGTGCATGATCAGTTACGTGATCAGTGCATGATCAGCCACGTGATCAGTGCATGATCAGACACGTGATCAGTGTATGATCAGCCACGTGATCAGTGCATGATATCCACGTGATCAGTGCATGATCATCACGTGATCAGTGTATGATCAGCCACGTGAACAGTGCATGCTCAGTCACGTGATCTGGGCCTGCTGAGCTGCGTGATTACTGTCTGCTCATCTGCTTGACAATTGCCAGCTGAGCTGCACGATTCCTGCCTGTCATCTGCTTGACAATTGCCAGCTGTGCTGCGTAATTCCTGCCTGCTCAGCTGCTTGATTATTGCCAGCTGAGCAGCATGATTCCTCACACCTGAGTTCCATGATTATTGCCTGCTGACTGTTTGATTCGTGCCTACTCAGCTCTTTGTTTATTGCCTCCAGAGGCACATGATCAGTGTATGATAGCAAACATGATCAGTGCATGATCAGTCACATGATCAGCGCCATTAAGTCACGTGATCACTACATGATAGTCATGTGATCAGTCCATGCTCAGTCACGTGATCAGTGCATGATCAGCCACGTGATCAGTGCATGATCTGTCACATGATTAGTGTATGATCATCCACGTGATCAGTGCATGGGCAGTCATGTGATCAGTGCATGATATAGACGTGATCAGTGCATGATCAGTCACGTGATCAGTGCATGATAGCCACGTGATCAGTGCATGATCAGTCACCTGATGGGTGTATGATCATTCACGTGACCTGTACATGGTAGCTACATGATCATTGCATGATCAGCCACGTGAGTAGTGCATGATAGCCACGTGATCAGTGCATGATCAGTCACGTGATCAGTGCATGATCAGTCATGTGACCAGTACATGGTAGCTGCGTGATCATGGCATGATCAGCCACGTGAGCAGTGCATGATAGCCACGTGATCAGTGCATGATCAGTCACGTGATCAGTGCATGATCAGTCACGTGATCAGTGCATGATCAGCCACGTGATCAGTGCATGATCAGTCACGTGATCAGTGCATGTCAGCCACGTGATCAGTGCATGATAGCCACGTGATCAGTGCATGATCAGTCACGTGATCAGTGCATGATCAGTCACGTGATCAGTGCATGATCAGTCACGTGATCAGTGCATGTAGCTACGTGATCAGTGCATGATCAGCCACGTGATCAGTGCATGATAGCCACGTGATCAGTGCATGATCAGTCACGTGATCAGTGCATGATCAGTCACGTGATCAGTGCATGGTAGCTGCGTGATCATGCATGATCAGCCACGTGATCAGTGCATGATAGCCACGTGATCAGTGCATGATCAGTCACGTGATCAGTGCATGATCAGTCACGTGATCAGTGCATGATCAGCCACGTGATCAGTGCATGATCAGCCACGTGATCAGTGCATGATCAGCCACGTGATCAGTGCATGATAGCCACGTGATCAGTGCATGATCAGTCACGTGATCAGTGCATGATCAGTCACGTGATCAGTGCATGATCAGCCACGTGATCAGTGCATGATCAGCCACGTGATCAGTGCATGATCAGTCACGTGATCAGTGCATGATCAGTCACGTGATCAGTGCATGGTAGCTACGTGATCATTGCATGATCAGCCACGTGATCAGTGCATGATAGCCACGTGATCAGTGCATGATAGCCACGTGATCAGTGCATGATCAGTCATGTGATCGTGTGTGATCAGCCACGTGATCAGTGCATGATAGCCACGTGATCAGTGCATGATCAGCCACGTGATCAGTGCATGATAGCCACGTGATCAGTGCATGATCAGTCACGTGATCATGTGTGATCAGCCACGTGATCAGTGCATGATCAGCCACGTGATCAGTGCATGATCAGTCACGTGATCAGTGCATGATCAGTCACGTGATCAGTGCATGATAGCTACGTGATCAGTGCATGATCAGCCACGTGATCAGTGCATGATAGCCACGTGATCAGTGCATGATCAGTCACGTGATCAGTGCATGATCAGTCACGTGATCAGTGCATGATCAGCCACGTGATCAGTGCATGATCAGCCACGTGATCAGTGCATGATCAATTACGTGATCAGTGCATGATCAGTCACGTGACCAGTACATGGTAGCTACGTGATCATTGCATGATCAGCCACGTGATCAGTGCATGATAGCCACGTGATCAGTGCATGATCAGTCATGTGATACGTGTGTGATCAGCCACGTGATCAGTGCATGATATCCACGTGATCAGTGCATGACAGCCACGTGATCAGTGCATGATAGCCACGTGATCAGTGCATGATCAGTCACGTGATCATGTGTGATCAGCCACGTGATCAGTGCATGATGAGCCACGTGATCAGTGCAGGATCAATTACGTGATCAGTGCATGATCAGTCACGTGACCAGTACATGGTTGCTACGTGATCGTTGCATGATCAGCCACGTGAGCAGAGCATGATAGCCACGTGATCAGTGCATGATCAGTCACGTGATCAGTACATGATCAGTCACGTGAACAGTGCATGATCATTTACGTGATCTTTGCATGATCAGTCACGTGACCAGTATATGGTTGCTACGTGATCATTCCATGACGAGCCACGTGAGCAGTGCATGATAGCCACGTGATGTGTGCATGAGTTACGTGAGCAGAGTATGATCAGCCACGTGATCAGTGCATGAGTGCCACGTGATCAGTGCATGATAGCCACGTGATCAGTGCATGATCAGTTACGTGAGCAGTGTATGATCAGCCACGTGATCAGTGCATGGTCAGACACGTGAACAGTGTATGATCAGCCACGTGATCAGTGCATGATATCCAAGTGATCAGTGCATGATCATCACGTGATCAGTGTATGATCAGCCACGTGAACAGTGCATGCTCAGTCACGTGATCTGGGCCTGCTGAGCTGCGTGATTACTGTCTGCTCATCTGCTTGACAATTGCCAGCTGAGCTGCACGATTCCTGCCTGTCATCTGCTTGACAATTGCCAGCTGTGCTGCGTAATTCCTGCCTGCTCAGCTGCTTGATTATTGCCAGCTGAGCAGCATGATTCCTCACACCTGAGTTCCATGATTATTGCCTGCTGACTGTTTGATTCGTGCCTACTCAGCTCTTTGTTTATTGCCTCCAGAGGCACATGATCAGTGTATGATAGCAAACATGATCAGCGCATGATCAGTCACATGATCAGCGCCATTAAGTCACGTGATCACTACATGATAGTCATGTGATCAGTCCATGCTCAGTCACGGTATCAGTGCATGATCAGCCACGTGATCAGTGCATGATCTGTCACATGATTAGTGTATGATCATCCACGTGATCAGTGCATGGGCAGTCATGTGATCAGTGCATGATATAGACGTGATCAGTGCATGATCAGTCTCGTGATCAGTGCATGATAGCCACGTGATCAGTGCATGATCAGTCACCTGATGGGTGTATGATCATTCACGTGACCTGTACATGGTAGCTACATGATCATTGCATGATCAGCCACGTGAGTAGTGCATGATAGCCACGTGATCACTGCATGATCAGTCACGTGATCAGTGCATGATCAGTCATGTGACCAGTACATGGTAGCTGCGTGATCATGGCATGATCAGCCACGTGAGCAGTGCATGATAGCCACGTGATCAGTGCATGATCAGTCACGTGATCAGTGCATGATCAGTCACGTGATCAGTGCATGATCAGCCACGTGATCAGTGCATGATCAGCCACGTGATCAGTGCATGATCAGTCACGTGATCAGTGCATGATCAGTCACGTGATCAGTGCATGATAGCCACGTGATCAGTGCATGATCAGCCACGTGATCAGTGCATGATCAGCCACGTGATCAGTGCATGATCAGCCACGTGATCAGTGCATGATCAGTCACGTGATCAGTGCATGATCAGCCACGTGATCAGTGCATGATAGCCACGTGATCAGTGCATGATCAGTCACGTGATCAGTGCATGATCAGTCACGTGATCAGTGCATGATCAGCCACGTGATCAGTGCATGATCAGCCACGTGATCAGTGCATGATCAGCCACGTGATCAGTGCATGATCAGTCACGTGATCAGTGCATGATCAGTCACGTGATCAGTGCATGATAGCCACGTGATCAGTGCATGATCAGCCACGTGATCAGTGCATGATAGCCACGTGATCAGTGCATGATCAGTCACGTGATCAGTGCATGATCAGTCACGTGATCAGTGCATGATCAGCCACGTGATCAGTGCATGATCAGCCACGTGATCAGTGCATGATCAGCCACGTGATCAGTGCATGATAGCCACGTGATCAGTGCATGATCAGTCACGTGATCAGTGCATGATCAGTCACGTGATCAGTGCATGATCAGCCACGTGATCAGTGCATGATCAGCCACGTGATCAGTGCATGATCAGTCACGTGATCAGTGCATGATCAGTCACGTGATCAGTGCATGATAGCTACGTGATCATTGCATGATCAGCCACGTGATCAGTGCATGATAGCCACGTGATCAGTGCATGATAGCCACGTGATCAGTGCATGATCAGTCACGTGATCAGTGCATGATCAGCCACGTGATCAGTGCATGATAGCCACGTGATCAGTGCATGATCAGCCACGTGATCAGTGCATGATCAGCCACGTGATCAGTGCATGATCAGTCACGTGATCATGTGTGATCAGCCACGTGATCAGTGCATGATCAGCCACGTGATCAGTGCATGATCAATTACGTGATCAGTGCATGATCAGTCACGTGATCAGTGCATGGTAGCTACGTGATCAGTGCATGATCAGCCACGTGATCAGTGCATGATAGCCACGTGATCAGTGCATGATCAGTCACGTGATCAGTGCATGATCAGTCACGTGATCAGTGCATGATCAGTCACGTGATCAGTGCATGATCAGTCACGTGATCAGTGCATGGTAGCTACGTGATCAGTGCATGATCAGCCACGTGATCAGTGCATGATAGCCACGTGATCAGTGCATGATCAGTCACGTGATCAGTGCATGATCAGCCACGTGATCAGTGCATGATAGCCACGTGATCAGTGCATGATCAGTCACGTGATCAGTGCATGATCAGCCACGTGATCAGTGCATGATCAGTCACGTGATCAGGCCTGATGAGCTGCGTGATCACTGTCTGCTCATCTGCGTGACAATTGCCAGCTGAGCTGCACGATTCCTGCCTGTCATCTGCTTGACAATTGCCACCTGTGCTGCGTAATTCCTGCCTGATCATCTACTTGATCATTGCCAGCTGAGCAGCATGATCAGTCAGAACTGAGTTCCATGATTATAGCCTGCTGACTGATTCCTGCCTACTCAGCTCTATGTTCATTGCCTCCAGAGGCACATGATCAGTGTATGATACCAAACATGATCAGTGCATGATCAGTCACATGATCAGTGCATGATCAGCCACGTGATCAGTGCATGATCAGTCACGTGATCAGTGCATGATCAGTCACGTGATCAGTGCATGATCAGCCACGTGATCAGTGCATGATCAGCCACGTGATCAGTGCATGATCAGCCACGTGATCAGTGCATGATCAGTCACGTGATCAGTGTATGATCAGCCACGTGATCAGTGCATGATCAGCCACGTGATCAGTGCATGATCAGCCACGTGATCAGTGCATGATATCCACGTGATCAGTGCATGATCAGTCACGTGATCAGTGTATGATCAGCCACGTGAACAGTGCATGCTCAGTCACGTGATCAGGGCCTGCTGAGCTGCGTGATTACTGTCTGCTCATCTGCTTGACAATTGCCAGCTGAGCTGCACGATTCCTGCCTGTCATCTGCTTGACAATTGCCAGCTGTGCTGCGTAATTCCTGCCTGCTCAGCTGCTTGATTATTGCCAGCTGAGCAGCATGATTCCTCACACCTGAGTTCCATGATTATTGCCTGCTGACTGTTTGATTCGTGCCTACTCAGCTCTTTGTTTATTGCCTCCAGAGGCACATGATCAGTGTATGATAGCAAACATGATCAGCGCATGATCAGTCACATGATCAGCGCCATTAAGTCACGTGATCACTACATGATAGTCATGTGATCAGTCCATGCTCAGTCACGGTATCAGTGCATGATCAGCCACGTGATCAGTGCATGATCTGTCACAAGATTAGTGTATGATCATCCACGTGATCAGTGCATGGGCAGTCATGTGATCAGTGCATGATATAGACGTGATCAGTGCATGATCAGTCTCGTGATCAGTGCATGATAGCCACGTGATCAGTGCATGATCAGTCACCTGATGGGTGTATGATCATTCACGTGACCTGTACATGGTAGCTACATGATCATTGCATGATCAGCCACGTGAGTAGTGCATGATAGCCACGTGATCAGTGCATGATCAGTCACGTGATCAGTGCATGATCAGTCATGTGACCAGTACATGGTAGCTGCGTGATCATGGCATGATCAGCCACGTGAGCAGTGCATGATAGCCACGTGATCAGTGCATGATCAGACACGTGATCAGTGCATGATCAGTCACGTGATCAGTGCATGATCAGCCACGTGATCAGTGCATGATCAGGCACGTGATCAGTGCATGATCAGCCACGTGATCAGTGCATGATAGCCACGTGATCAGTGCATGATCAGTCACGTGATCAGTGCATGATCAGCCACGTGATCAGTGCATGATCAGCCACGTGATCAGTGCATGATCAATTACGTGATCAGTGCATGATCAGTCACGTGATCAGTACATGGTAGCTACGTGATCATTGCATGATCAGCCACGTGATCAGTGCATGATAGCCACGTGATCAGTGCATGATAGCCACGTGATCAGTGCATGATCAGTCACGTGATCAGTGTGTGATCAGCCACGTGATCAGTGCATGATATCCACGTGATCAGTGCATGATCAGCCACGTGATCAGTGCATGATAGCCACGTGATCAGTGCATGATCAGTCACGTGATCAGTGTGATCAGCCACGTGATCAGTGCATGATCAGCCACGTGATCAGTGCATGATCAATTACGTGATCAGTGCATGATCAGTCACGTGACCAGTGCATGGTAGCTACGTGATCAGTGCATGATCAGCCACGTGATCAGTGCATGATAGCCACGTGATCAGTGCATGATCAGCCACGTGATCAGTGCATGATCAGTCACGTGATCGTGCATGATCAGCCACGTGATCAGTGCATGATCAGCCACGTGATCAGTGCATGATAGCCACGTGATCAGTGCATGATCAGTCACGTGATCATGTGTGATCAGCCACGTGATCAGTGCATGATCAGCCACGTGATCAGTGCATGATCAATTACGTGATCAGTGCATGATCAGTCACGTGATCAGTACATGGTTGCTACGTGATCAGTGCATGATCAGCCACGTGATCAGTGCATGATAGCCACGTGATCAGTGCATGATCAGTCACGTGATCAGTGCATGATCAGTCACGTGATCAGTGCATGATCAGCCACGTGATCAGTGCATGATCAGTCACGTGACCAGTGCATGATAGCTACGTGATCAGTGCATGACAGCCACGTGATCAGTGCATGATAGCCACGTGATCAGTGCATGAGTTACGTGATCAGTGTATGATCAGCCACGTGATCAGTGCATGATAGTCACGTGATCAGTGCATGATAGTCACGTGACAGTGCATGATCAGCCACGTGATCAGTGCATGATCAGCCACGTGATCAGTGCATGATAGCCACGTGATCAGTGCATGATCAGTCACGTGATCAGTGCATGATCAGCCACGTGATCAGTGCATGATCAGTCACGTGATCAGTGCATGATAGCTGCGTGATCAGTGCATGATCAGCCACGTGATCAGTGCATGATAGCCACGTGATCAGTGCATGATCAGCCACGTGATCAGTGCATGATCAGTCACGTGATCAGTGCATGATCAGTTACGTGATCAGTGCATGATCAGCCACGTGATCAGTGCATGATCAGCCACGTGATCAGTGCATGATCAATTACGTGATCAGTGCATGATCAGTCACGTGACCAGTACATGGTAGCTACGTGATCATTGCATGATCAGCCACGTGATCAGTGCATGATAGCCACGTGATCAGTGCATGATAGCCACGTGATCAGTGCATGATCAGTCATGTGATACGTGTGTGATCAGCCACGTGATCAGTGCATGATATCCACGTGATCAGTGCATGACAGCCACGTGATCAGTGCATGAGAGCCACGTGATCAGTGCATGATCAGTCACGTGATACATGTGTGATCAGCCACGTGATCAGTGCATGATGAGCCACGTGATCAGTGCATGATCAATTACGTGATCAGTGCATGATCAGTCACGTGACCAGTACATGGTTGCTACGTGATCGTTGCATGATCAGCCACGTGAGCAGAGCATGATAGCCACGTGATCAGTGCATGATCAGTCACGTGATCAGTACATGATCAGTCACGTGAACAGTGCATGATCATTTACGTGATCTTTGCATGATCAGTCACGTGACCAGTATATGGTTGCTACGTGATCATTCCATGACGAGCCACGTGAGCAGTGCATGATAGCCACGTGATGTGTGCATGAGTTACGTGAGCAGAGTATGATCAGCCACGTGATCAGTGCATGAGTGCCACGTGATCAGTGCATGATATGTCACGTGACAGGTGTGTGATCAGCCACGTGAACAGTGCATGTTCAGCCACGTGATCAGTGCATGATAGCCACGTGATCAGTGCATGATCAGTTACGTGAGCAGTGTATGATCAGCCACGTGATCAGTGCATGGTCAGACACGTGAACAGTGTATGATCAGCCACGTGATCAGTGCATGATATCCAAGTGATCAGTGCATGATCATCACGTGATCAGTGTATGATCAGCCACGTGAACAGTGCATGCTCAGTCACGTGATCTGGGCCTGCTGAGCTGCGTGATTACTGTCTGCTCATCTGCTTGACAATTGCCAGCTGAGCTGCACGATTCCTGCCTGCTCAGCTGCTTGATTATTGCCAGCTGAGCAGCATGATTCCTCACACCTGAGTTCCATGATTATTGCCTGCTGACTGTTTGATTCGTGCCTACTCAGCTCTTTGTTTATTGCCTCCAGAGGCACATGATCAGTGTATGATAGCAAACATGATCAGCGCATGATCAGTCACATGATCAGCGCCATTAAGTCACGTGATCACTACATGATAGTCATGTGATCAGTCCATGCTCAGTCACGGTATCAGTGCATGATCAGCCACGTGATCAGTGCATGATCTGTCACAAGATTAGTGTATGATCATCCACGTGATCAGTGCATGGGCAGTCATGTGATCAGTGCATGATATAGACGTGATCAGTGCATGATCAGTCTCGTGATCAGTGCATGATAGCCACGTGATCAGTGCATGATCAGTCACGTGATCAGTGTATGATCAGCCACGTGATCAGTGCATGATAGCCACGTGATCAGTGCATGATCAGTCACGTGATCAGTGCATGATCAGTCACGTGATCAGTGCATGATCAGCCACGTGATCAGTGCATGATCAGCCACGTGATCAGTGCATGATCAGTCACGTGATCAGTGCATGATCAGTCACGTGATCAGTGCATGGTAGCTACGTGATCAGTGCATGATCAGCCACGTGATCAGTGCATGATAGCCACGTGATCAGTGCATGATAGCCACGTGATCAGTGCATGATCAGTCACGTGATCGTGCATGATCAGCCACGTGATCAGTGCATGATAGCCACGTGATCAGTGCATGATCAGCCACGTGATCAGTGCATGATAGCCACGTGATCAGTGCATGATCAGTCACGTGATCAGTGCATGATCAGTCACGTGATCAGTGCATGATAGCTGCGTGATCAGTGCATGATCAGCCACGTGATCAGTGCATGATAGCCACGTGATCAGTGCATGATCAGTCACGTGATCAGTGCATGATCAGTTACGTGATCAGTGTATGATCAGCCACGTGATCAGTGCATGATCAGCCACGTGATCAGTGCATGATCAATTACGTGATCAGTGCATGATCAGTCACGTGACCAGTACATGGTAGCTACGTGATCATTGCATGATCAGCCACGTGATCAGTGCATGATAGCCACGTGATCAGTGCATGATAGCCACGTGATCAGTGCATGATCAGTCATGTGATACGTGTGTGATCAGCCACGTGATCAGTGCATGATATCCACGTGATCAGTGCATGACAGCCACGTGATCAGTGCATGAGAGCCACGTGATCAGTGCATGATCAGTCACGTGATACATGTGTGATCAGCCACGTGATCAGTGCATGATGAGCCACGTGATCAGTGCAGGATCAATTACGTGATCAGTGCATGATCAGTCACGTGACCAGTACATGGTTGCTACGTGATCGTTGCATGATCAGCCACGTGAGCAGAGCATGATAGCCACGTGATCAGTGCATGATCAGTCACGTGATCAGTACATGATCAGTCACGTGAACAGTGCATGATCATTTACGTGATCTTTGCATGATCAGTCACGTGACCAGTATATGGTTGCTACGTGATCATTCCATGACGAGCCACGTGAGCAGTGCATGATAGCCACGTGATGTGTGCATGAGTTACGTGAGCAGAGTATGATCAGCCACGTGATCAGTGCATGAGTGCCACGTGATCAGTGCATGATATGTCACGTGACAGGTGTGTGATCAGCCACGTGAACAGTGCATGTTCAGCCACGTGATCAGTGCATGATAGCCACGTGATCAGTGCATGATCAGTTACGTGAGCAGTGTATGATCAGCCACGTGATCAGTGCATGGTCAGACACGTGAACAGTGTATGATCAGCCACGTGATCAGTGCATGATATCCAAGTGATCAGTGCATGATCATCACGTGATCAGTGTATGATCAGCCACGTGAACAGTGCATGCTCAGTCACGTGATCTGGGCCTGCTGAGCTGCGTGATTACTGTCTGCTCATCTGCTTGACAATTGCCAGCTGAGCTGCACGATTCCTGCCTGTCATCTGCTTGACAATTGCCAGCTGTGCTGCGTAATTCCTGCCTGCTCAGCTGCTTGATTATTGCCAGCTGAGCAGCATGATTCCTCACACCTGAGTTCCATGATTATTGCCTGCTGACTGTTTGATTCGTGCCTACTCAGCTCTTTGTTTATTGCCTCCAGAGGCACATGATCAGTGTATGATAGCAAACATGATCAGCGCATGATCAGTCACATGATCAGCGCCATTAAGTCACGTGATCACTACATGATAGTCATGTGATCAGTCCATGCTCAGTCACGGTATCAGTGCATGATCAGCCACGTGATCAGTGCATGATCTGTCACAAGATTAGTGTATGATCATCCACGTGATCAGTGCATGGGCAGTCATGTGATCAGTGCATGATATAGACGTGAACAGTGCATGATCAGTCTCGTGATCAGTGCATGATAGCCACGTGATCAGTGCATGATCAGTCACCTGATGGGTGTATGATCATTCACGTGACCTGTACATGGTAGCTACATGATCATTGCATGATCAGCCACGTGAGTAGTTCATGATAGCCACGTGATCACTGCATGATCAGTCACGTGATCAGTGCATGATCAGTCATGTGACCAGTACATGGTAGCTGCGTGATCATGGCATGATCAGCCACGTGAGCAGTGCATGATAGCCACGTGATCAGTGCATGATCAGACACGAGATCAGTGCATGATCAGTCACGTGATCAGTGCATGATCAGCCACGTGATCAGTGCATGACCAGGCACGTGATCAGTGTATGTCAGCCACGTGATCAGTGCATGATAGCCACGTGATCAGTGCATGATCAGTCACGTGATCAGTGCATGATCAGCCACGTGATCAGTGCATGATCAGCCACGTGATCAGTGCATGATCAATTACGTGATCAGTGCATGATCAGTCACGTGATCAGTACATGGTAGCTACGTGATCATTGCATGATCAGCCACGTGATCAGTGCATGATAGCCACGTGATCAGTGCATGATAGCCACGTGATCAGTGCATGATCAGTCACGTGATCGTGTGTGATCAGCCACGTGATCAGTGCATGATAGCCACGTGATCAGTGCATGATCAGCCACGTGATCAGTGCATGATAGCCACGTGATCAGTGCATGATCAGTCACGTGATCAGTGTGATCAGCCACGTGATCAGTGCATGATGAGCCACGTGATCAGTGCATGATCAGTCACGTGATCAGTGTGATCAGCCACGTGATCAGTGCATGATGAGCCACGTGATCAGTGCATGATCAATTACGTGATCAGTGCATGATCAGTCACGTGATCAGTACATGGTTGCTACGTGATCGTTGCATGATCAGCCACGTGAGCAGTGCATGATAGCCACGTGATCAGTGCATGATCAGTCACGTGATCAGTGCATGATCAGTCACGTGAACAGTGCATGATCATTTACGTGATCAGTGCATGATCAGTCACGTGACCAGTATATGGTTGCTACGTGATCATTGCATGACAGCCACGTGAGCAGTGCATGATAGCCACGTGATGTGTGCATGAGTTACGTGAGCAGTGTATGATCAGCCACGTGATCAGTGCATGATAGTCACGTGATCAGTGCATGATAGTCACGTGACAGTGTGTGATCAGCCACGTGATCAGTGCATGATCAGCCACGTGATCAGTGCATGATAGCCACGTGATCAGTGCATGATCAGTCACGTGATCAGTGCATGATCAGCCACGTGATCAGTGCATGATCAGTCACGTGATCAGTGCATGATAGCTGCGTGATCAGTGCATGATCAGCCACGTGATCAGTGCATGATAGCCACGTGATCAGTGCATGATCAGCCACGTGATCAGTGCATGATCAGTCACGTGATCAGTGCATGATCAGTTACGTGATCAGTGCATGATCAGCCACGTGATCAGTGCATGATCAGCCCATGATCAGTGCATGATCAATTACGTGATCAGTGCATGATCAGTCACGTGACCAGTACATGGTAGCTACGTGATCATTGCATGATCAGCCACGTGATCAGTGCATGATAGCCACGTGATCAGTGCATGATAGCCACGTGATCAGTGCATGATCAGTCATGTGATACGTGTGTGATCAGCCACGTGATCAGTGCATGATATCCACGTGATCAGTGCATGACAGCCACGTGATCAGTGCATGAGAGCCACGTGATCAGTGCATGATCAGTCACGTGATACATGTGTGATCAGCCACGTGATCAGTGCATGATGAGCCACGTGATCAGTGCAGGATCAATTACGTGATCAGTGCATGATCAGTCACGTGACCAGTACATGGTTGCTACGTGATCGTTGCATGATCAGCCACGTGAGCAGAGCATGATAGCCACGTGATCAGTGCATGATCAGTCACGTGATCAGTACATGATCAGTCACGTGAACAGTGCATGATCATTTACGTGATCTTTGCATGATCAGTCACGTGACCAGTATATGGTTGCTACGTGATCATTCCATGACGAGCCACGTGAGCAGTGCATGATAGCCACGTGATGTGTGCATGAGTTACGTGAGCAGAGTATGATCAGCCACGTGATCAGTGCATGAGTGCCACGTGATCAGTGCATGATATGTCACGTGACAGGTGTGTGATCAGCCACGTGAACAGTGCATGTTCAGCCACGTGATCAGTGCATGATAGCCACGTGATCAGTGCATGATCAGTTACGTGAGCAGTGTATGATCAGCCACGTGATCAGTGCATGGTCAGACACGTGAACAGTGTATGATCAGCCACGTGATCAGTGCATGATATCCAAGTGATCAGTGCATGATCATCACGTGATCAGTGTATGATCAGCCACGTGAACAGTGCATGCTCAGTCACGTGATCTGGGCCTGCTGAGCTGCGTGATTACTGTCTGCTCATCTGCTTGACAATTGCCAGCTGAGCTGCACGATTCCTGCCTGCTCAGCTGCTTGATTATTGCCAGCTGAGCAGCATGATTCCTCACACCTGAGTTCCATGATTATTGCCTGCTGACTGTTTGATTCGTGCCTACTCAGCTCTTTGTTTATTGCCTCCAGAGGCACATGATCAGTGTATGATAGCAAACATGATCAGCGCATGATCAGTCACATGATCAGCGCCATTAAGTCACGTGATCACTACATGATAGTCATGTGATCAGTCCATGCTCAGTCACGGTATCAGTGCATGATCAGCCACGTGATCAGTGCATGATCTGTCACATGATTAGTGTATGATCATCCACGTGATCAGTGCATGGGCAGTCATGTGATCAGTGCATGATATAGACGTGATCAGTGCATGATCAGTCACGTGATCAGTGCATGATAGCCACGTGATCAGTGCATGATCAGTCACGTGATCAGTGTATGATCAGCCACGTGATCAGTGCATGATAGCCACGTGATCAGTGCATGATCAGTCACGTGATCAGTGCATGATCAGCCACGTGATCAGTGCATGATCAGCCACGTGATCAGTGCATGATCAGCCACGTGATCAGTGCATGATCAGCCACGTGATCAGTGCATGATCAGTCACGTGATCAGTGCATGATAGCCACGTGATCAGTGCATGATCAGCCACGTGATCAGTGCATGATAGCCACGTGATCAGTGCATGATCAGCCACGTGATCAGTGCATGATCAGTCACGTGATCAGTGCATGATCAGCCACGTGATCAGTGCATGATAGCCACGTGATCAGTGCATGATCAGCCACGTGATCAGTGCATGATCAGCCACGTGATCAGTGCATGATCAGTCACGTGATCATGTGTGATCAGCCACGTGATCAGTGCATGATCAGCCACGTGATCAGTGCATGATCAATTACGTGATCAGTGCATGATCAGTCACGTGACCAGTACATGGTAGCTACGTGATCGTGCATGATCAGCCACGTGATCAGTGCATGATAGCCACGTGATCAGTGCATGATCAGTCACGTGATCAGTGCATGATCAGTCACGTGATCAGTGCATGATCAGCCACGTGATCAGTGCATGATCAGTCACGTGATCAGTGCATGATAGCCACGTGATCAGTGCATGATCAGCCACGTGATCAGTGCATGATAGCCACGTGATCAGTGCATGATCAGTCACGTGATCAGTGCATGATCAGCCACGTGATCAGTGCATGATATCCACGTGATCAGTGCATGATCAGTCACGTGATCAGTGCATGATCAGCCACGTGAACAGTGCATGCTCAGTCACGTGATCAGGGCCTGCTGAGCTGCGTGATTACTGTCTGCTCATCTGCTTGACAATTGCCAGCTGAGCTGCACGATTCCTGCCTGTCATCTGCTTGACAATTGCCACCTGTGCTGCGTAATTCCTGCCTGATCAGCTACTTGATTATTGCCAGCTGAGCAGCATGATTCCTCAGAACTGAGTTCCATGATTATTGCCTGCTGACTGATTCCTGCCTACTCAGCTCTTTGTTCATTGCCTCCAGAGGCACATGATCAGTGTATGATACCAAACATGATCAGCACATGATCAGTCACATGATCAGTGCATGATAAGCCACGTGATCAGTGCATGATCAGTCACGTGATCAGTGCATGATCAGTCACGTGATCAGTGCATGATAGCCACGTGATCAGTGCATGATCAGCCACGTGATCAGTGCATGATCAGCCACGTGATCAGTGCATGATCAGTCACGTGATCAGTGTATGATCAGCCACGTGATCAGTGCATGATCAGCCACGTGATCAGTGCATGATCAGCCACGTGATCAGTGCATGATATCCACGTGATCAGTGCATGATCATCACGTGATCAGTGTATGATCAGCCACGTGAACAGTGCATGCTCAGTCACGTGATCAGGGCCTGCTGAGCTGCGTGATTACTGTCTGCTCATCTGCTTGACAATTGCCAGCTGAGCTGCACGATTCCTGCCTGTCATCTGCTTGACAATTGCCAGCTGTGCTGCGTAATTCCTGCCTGCTCAGCTGCTTGATTATTGCCAGCTGAGCAGCATGATTCCTCACACCTGAGTTCCATGATTATTGCCTGCTGACTGTTTGATTCGTGCCTACTCAGCTCTTTGTTTATTGCCTCCAGAGGCACATGATCAGTGTATGATAGCAAACATGATCAGCGCATGATCAGTCACATGATCAGCGCCATTAAGTCACGTGATCACTACATGATAGTCATGTGATCAGTCCATGCTCAGTCACGGTATCAGTGCATGATCAGCCACGTGATCAGTGCATGATCTGTCACAAGATTAGTGTATGATCATCCACGTGATCAGTGCATGGGCAGTCATGTGATCAGTGCATGATATAGACGTGAACAGTGCATGATCAGTCTCGTGATCAGTGCATGATAGCCACGTGATCAGTGCATGATCAGTCACCTGATGGGTGTATGATCATTCACGTGACCTGTACATGGTAGCTACATGATCATTGCATGATCAGCCACGTGAGTAGTGCATGATAGCCACGTGATCAGTGCATGATCAGTCACGTGATCAGTGCATGATCAGTCATGTGACCAGTACATGGTAGCTGCGTGATCATGGCATGATCAGCCACGTGAGCAGTGCATGATAGCCACGTGATCAGTGCATGATCAGACACGTGATCAGTGCATGATCAGTCACGTGATCAGTGCATGATCAGCCACGTGATCAGTGCATGACCAGGCACGTGATCAGTGTATGTCAGCCACGTGATCAGTGCATGATAGCCACGTGATCAGTGCATGATCAGTCATGTGATCAGTGTATGATCAGCCACGTGATCAGTGCATGATCAGCCACATGATCAGTGCATGATCAATTACGTGATCAGTGCATGATCAGTCACGTGACCAGTACATGGTAGCTACGTGATCATTGCATGATCAGCCACGTGATCAGTGCATGATAGCCACGTGATCAGTGCATGATAGCCACGTGATCAGTGCATGATCAGTCATGTGATACGTGTGTGATCAGCCACGTGATCAGTGCATGATATCCACGTGATCAGTGCATGACAGCCACGTGATCAGTGCATGAGCCACGTGATCAGTGCATGATCAGTCACGTGATCAGTGTGATCAGCCACGTGATCAGTGCATGATCAGCCACGTGATCAGTGCATGATCAATTACGTGATCAGTGCATGATCAGTCACGTGACCAGTACATGGTAGCTACGTGATCATTGCATGATCAGCCACGTGATCAGTGCATGATAGCCACGTGATCAGTGCATGATCAGCCACGTGATCAGTGCATGATCAGTCACGTGATAGTGCATGATCAGCCACGTGATCAGTGCATGATCAGCCACGTGATCAGTGCATGATAGCCACGTGATCAGTGCATGATCAGTCACGTGATCATGTGTGATCAGCCACGTGATCAGTGCATGATGAGCCACGTGATCAGTGCATGATCAGTTACGTGATCAGTGCATGATCAGTCACGTGATCAGTACATGGTTGCTACGTGATCAGTGCATGATCAGCCACGTGATCAGTGCATGATAGCCACGTGATCAGTGCATGATCAGTCACGTGATCAGTGCATGATCAGTCACGTGATCAGTGCATGATCATTTACGTGATCAGTGCATGATCAGTCACGTGACCAGTATATGGTTGCTACGTGATCATTGCATGACAGCCACGTGATCAGTGCATGATAGCCACGTGATGTGCATGAGTTACGTGATCAGTGTATGATCAGCCACGTGATCAGTGCATGATCAGTCACGTGATCAGTGCATGATAGTCACGTGACAGTGCATGATCAGCCACGTGATCAGTGCATGATCAGCCACGTGATCAGTGCATGATAGCCACGTGATCAGTGCATGATCAGTCACGTGATCAGTGCATGATCAGCCACGTGATCAGTGCATGATCAGTCACGTGATCAGTGCATGATCAGCTGCGTGATCAGTGCATGATCAGCCACGTGATCAGTGCATGATAGCCACGTGATCAGTGCATGATCAGCCACGTGATCAGTGCATGATCAGTCACGTGATCAGTGCATGATCAGTTACGTGATCAGTGCATGATCAGCCACGTGATCAGTGCATGATCAGCCACATGATCAGTGCATGATCAATTACGTGATCAGTGCATGATCAGTCACGTGACCAGTACATGGTAGCTACGTGATCATTGCATGATCAGCCACGTGATCAGTGCATGATAGCCACGTGATCAGTGCATGATAGCCACGTGATCAGTGCATGATCAGTCATGTGATACGTGTGTGATCAGCCACGTGATCAGTGCATGATATCCACGTGATCAGTGCATGACAGCCACGTGATCAGTGCATGAGAGCCACGTGATCAGTGCATGATCAGTCACGTGATACATGTGTGATCAGCCACGTGATCAGTGCATGATGAGCCACGTGATCAGTGCATGATCAATTACGTGATCAGTGCATGATCAGTCACGTGACCAGTACATGGTTGCTACGTGATCGTTGCATGATCAGCCACGTGAGCAGAGCATGATAGCCACGTGATCAGTGCATGATCAGTCACGTGATCAGTACATGATCAGTCACGTGAACAGTGCATGATCATTTACGTGATCTTTGCATGATCAGTCACGTGACCAGTATATGGTTGCTACGTGATCATTCCATGACGAGCCACGTGAGCAGTGCATGATAGCCACGTGATGTGTGCATGAGTTACGTGAGCAGAGTATGATCAGCCACGTGATCAGTGCATGAGTGCCACGTGATCAGTGCATGATATGTCACGTGACAGGTGTGTGATCAGCCACGTGAACAGTGCATGTTCAGCCACGTGATCAGTGCATGATAGCCACGTGATCAGTGCATGATCAGTTACGTGAGCAGTGTATGATCAGCCACGTGATCAGTGCATGGTCAGACACGTGAACAGTGTATGATCAGCCACGTGATCAGTGCATGATATCCAAGTGATCAGTGCATGATCATCACGTGATCAGTGTATGATCAGCCACGTGAACAGTGCATGCTCAGTCACGTGATCTGGGCCTGCTGAGCTGCGTGATTACTGTCTGCTCATCTGCTTGACAATTGCCAGCTGAGCTGCACGATTCCTGCCTGCTCAGCTGCTTGATTATTGCCAGCTGAGCAGCATGATTCCTCACACCTGTGTTCCATGATTATTGCCTGCTGACTGTTTGATTCGTGCCTACTCAGCTCTTTGTTTATTGCCTCCAGAGGCACATGATCAGTGTATGATAGCAAACATGATCAGCGCATGATCAGTCACATGATCAGCGCCATTAAGTCACGTGATCACTACATGATAGTCATGTGATCAGTCCATGCTCAGTCACGGTATCAGTGCATGATCAGCCACGTGATCAGTGCATGATCTGTCACAAGATTAGTGTATGATCATCCACGTGATCAGTGCACGGGCAGTCATGTGATCAGTGCATGATATAGACGTGATCAGTGCATGATCAGTCTCGTGATCAGTGCATGATAGCCACGTGATCAGTGCATGATCAGTCACGTGATCAGTGTATGATCAGCCACGTGATCAGTGCATGATAGCCACGTGATCAGTGCATGATCAGTCACGTGATCAGTGCATGATCAGTCACGTGATCAGTGCATGATCAGCCACGTGATCAGTGCATGATCAGCCACGTGATCAGTGCATGATCAGTCACGTGATCAGTGCATGATCAGTCACGTGACCAGTACATGGTAGCTACGTGATCATTGCATGATCAGCCACGTGATCAGTGCATGATAGCCACGTGATCAGTGCATGATAGCCACGTGATCAGTGCATGATCAGTCACGTGATCGTGCATGATCAGCCACGTGATCAGTGCATGATAGCCACGTGATCAGTGCATGATCAGCCACGTGATCAGTGCATGATCAGCCACGTGATCAGTGCATGATCAGTCACGTGATCAGTGCATGATCAGTCATGTGATCAGTGCATGATAGCTGCGTGATCATGCATGATCAGCCACGTGATCAGTGCATGATAGCCACGTGATCAGTGCATGATCAGTCACGTGATCAGTGCATGATCAGTTATGTGATCAGTGCATGATCAGCCACGTGATCAGTGCATGATCAGCCACATGATCAGTGCATGATCAATTACGTGATCAGTGCATGATCAGTCACGTGACCAGTACATGGTAGCTACGTGATCATTGCATGATCAGCCACGTGATCAGTGCATGATAGCCACGTGATCAGTGCATGATAGCCACGTGATCAGTGCATGATCAGTCATGTGATACGTGTGTGATCAGCCACGTGATCAGTGCATGATATCCACGTGATCAGTGCATGACAGCCACGTGATCAGTGCATGAGAGCCACGGGATCAGTGCATGATCAGTCACGTGATACATGTGTGATCAGCCACGTGATCAGTGCATGATGAGCCACGTGATCAGTGCAGGATCAATTACGTGATCAGTGCATGATCAGTCACGTGACCAGTACATGGTTGCTACGTGATCGTTGCATGATCAGCCACGTGAGCAGAGCATGATAGCCACGTGATCAGTGCATGATCAGTCACGTGATCAGTACATGATCAGTCACGTGAACAGTGCATGATCATTTACGTGATCTTTGCATGATCAGTCACGTTACCAGTATATGGTTGCTACGTGATCATTCCATGACGAGCCACGTGAGCAGTGCATGATAGCCACGTGATGTGTGCATGAGTTACGTGAGCAGAGTATGATCAGCCACGTGATCAGTGCATGAGTGCCACGTGATCAGTGCATGATATGTCACGTGACAGGTGTGTGATCAGCCACGTGAACAGTGCATGTTCAGCCACGTGATCAGTGCATGATAGCCACGTGATCAGTGCATGATCAGTTACGTGAGCAGTGTATGATCAGCCACGTGATCAGTGCATGGTCAGACACGTGAACAGTGTATGATCAGCCACGTGATCAGTGCATGATATCCAAGTGATCAGTGCATGATCATCACGTGATCAGTGTATGATCAGCCACGTGAACAGTGCATGCTCAGTCACGTGATCTGGGCCTGCTGAGCTGCGTGATTACTGTCTGCTCATCTGCTTGACAATTGCCAGCTGAGCTGCACGATTCCTGCCTGTCATCTGCTTGACAATTGCCAGCTGTGCTGCGTAATTCCTGCCTGCTCAGCTGCTTGATTATTGCCAGCTGAGCAGCATGATTCCTCACACCTGAGTTCCATGATTATTGCCTGCTGACTGTTTGATTCGTGCCTACTCAGCTCTTTGTTTATTGCCTCCAGAGGCACATGATCAGTGTATGATAGCAAACATGATCAGCGCATGATCAGTCACATGATCAGCGCCATTAAGTCACGTGATCACTACATGATAGTCATGTGATCAGTCCATGCTCAGTCACGGTATCAGTGCATGATCAGCCACGTGATCAGTGCATGATCTGTCACAAGATTAGTGTATGATCATCCACGTGATCAGTGCACGGGCAGTCATGTGATCAGTGCATGATATAGACGTGAACAGTGCATGATCAGTCTCGTGATCAGTGCATGATAGCCACGTGATCAGTGCATGATCAGTCACCTGATGGGTGTATGATCATTCACGTGACCTGTACATGGTAGCTACATGATCATTGCATGATCAGCCACGTGAGTAGTGCATGATAGCCACGTGATCACTGCATGATCAGTCACGTGATCAGTGCATGATCAGTCATGTGACCAGTACATGGTAGCTGCGTGATCATGGCATGATCAGCCACGTGAGCAGTGCATGATAGCCACGTGATCAGTGCATGATCAGACACGTGATCAGTGCATGATCAGTCACGTGATCAGTGCATGATCAGCCACGTGATCAGTGCATGATCAGGCACGTGATCAGTGTATGTCAGCCACGTGATCAGTGCATGATAGCCACGTGATCAGTGCATGATCAGTCACGTGATCAGTGCATGATCAGCCACGTGATCAGTGCATGATCAGCCACGTGATCAGTGCATGATCAATTACGTGATCAGTGCATGATCAGTCACGTGACCAGTACATGATAGCTACGTGATCAGTGCATGATCAGCCACGTGATCAGTGCATGATAGCCACGTGATCAGTGCATGATCAGCCACGTGATCAGTGCATGATCAGTCACGTGATAGTGTGTGATCAGCCACGTGATCAGTGCATGATAGCCACGTGATCAGTGCATGACAGCCACGTGATCAGTGCATGATAGCCACGTGATCAGTGCATGATCAGTCACGTGATCAGTGTGATCAGCCACGTGATCAGTGCATGATCAGCCACGTGATCAGTGCATGATCAGTCACGTGATCAGTGTGATCAGCCACGTGATCAGTGCATGATCAGCCACGTGATCAGTGCATGATCAATTACGTGATCAGTGCATGATCAGTCACGTGACCAGTACATGGTTGCTACGTGATCAGTTGCATGATCAGCCACGTGATCAGTGCATGATAGCCACGTGATCAGTGCATGATCAGTCACGTGATCAGTGCATGATCAGTCACGTGAACAGTGCATGATCATTTACGTGATCAGTGCATGATCAGTCACGTGACCAGTATATGGTTGCTACGTGATCATTGCATGACAGCCACGTGATCAGTGCATGATAGCCACGTGATGTGTGCATGTGTTACGTGAGCAGAGTATGATCAGCCACGTGATCAGTGCATGAGAGTCACGTGATCAGTGCATGATAGTCACGTGATCAGTGTGTGATCAGCCACGTGATCAGTGCATGATCAGCCACGTGATCAGTGCATGATAGCCACGTGATCAGTGCATGATCAGTCACGTGATCAGTGCATGATCAGCCACGTGATCAGTGCATGATCAGTCACGTGATCAGTGCATGATAGCCACGTGATCAGTGCATGATCAGCCACGTGATCAGTGCATGATAGCCACGTGATCAGTGCATGATCAGCCACGTGATCAGTGCATGATCAGTTACGTGATCAGTGCATGATCAGTTACGTGATCAGTGTATGATCAGCCACGTGATCAGTGCATGATCAGCCACATGATCAGTGCATGATCAATTACGTGATCAGTGCATGATCAGTCACGTGACCAGTACATGGTAGCTACGTGATCATTGCATGATCAGCCACGTGATCAGTGCATGATAGCCACGTGATCAGTGCATGATAGCCACGTGATCAGTGCATGATCAGTCATGTGATACGTGTGTGATCAGCCACGTGATCAGTGCATGATATCCACGTGATCAGTGCATGACAGCCACGTGATCAGTGCATGATAGCCACGTGATCAGTGCATGATCAGTCACGTGATACATGTGTGATCAGCCACGTGATCAGTGCATGATGAGCCACGTGATCAGTGCAGGATCAATTACGTGATCAGTGCATGATCAGTCACGTGACCAGTACATGGTTGCTACGTGATCGTTGCATGATCAGCCACGTGAGCAGAGCATGATAGCCACGTGATCAGTGCATGATCAGTCACGTGATCAGTACATGATCAGTCACGTGAACAGTGCATGATCATTTACGTGATCTTTGCATGATCAGTCACGTGACCAGTATATGGTTGCTACGTGATCATTCCATGACGAGCCACGTGAGCAGTGCATGATAGCCACGTGATGTGTGCATGAGTTACGTGAGCAGAGTATGATCAGCCACGTGATCAGTGCATGAGTGCCACGTGATCAGTGCATGATATGTCACGTGACAGGTGTGTGATCAGCCACGTGAACAGTGCATGTTCAGCCACGTGATCAGTGCATGATAGCCACGTGATCAGTGCATGATCAGTTACGTGAGCAGTGTATGATCAGCCACGTGATCAGTGCATGGTCAGACACGTGAACAGTGTATGATCAGCCACGTGATCAGTGCATGATATCCAAGTGATCAGTGCATGATCATCACGTGATCAGTGTATGATCAGCCACGTGAACAGTGCATGCTCAGTCACGTGATCTGGGCCTGCTGAGCTGCGTGATTACTGTCTGCTCATCTGCTTGACAATTGCCAGCTGAGCTGCACGATTCCTGCCTGCTCAGCTGCTTGATTATTGCCAGCTGAGCAGCATGATTCCTCACACCTGAGTTCCATGATTATTGCCTGCTGACTGTTTGATTCGTGCCTACTCAGCTCTTTGTTTATTGCCTCCAGAGGCACATGATCAGTGTATGATAGCAAACATGATCAGCGCATGATCAGTCACATGATCAGCGCCATTAAGTCACGTGATCACTACATGATAGTCATGTGATCAGTCCATGCTCAGTCACGGTATCAGTGCATGATCAGCCACGTGATCAGTGCATGATCTGTCACAAGATTAGTGTATGATCATCCACGTGATCAGTGCATGGGCAGTCATGTGATCAGTGCATGATATAGACGTGATCAGTGCATGATCAGTCTCGTGATCAGTGCATGATAGCCACGTGATCAGTGCATGATCAGTCACGTGATCAGTGTATGATCAGCCACGTGATCAGTGCATGATAGCCACGTGATCAGTGCATGATCAGTCACGTGATCAGTGCATGATCAGCCACGTGATCAGTGCATGATCAGCCACGTGATCAGTGCATGATCAGCCACGTGATCAGTGCATGATCAGCCACGTGATCAGTGCATGATCAGTCACGTGATCAGTGCATGATAGCCACGTGATCAGTGCATGATCAGCCACGTGATCAGTGCATGATAGCCACGTGATCAGTGCATGATCAGCCACGTGATCAGTGCATGATCAGTCACGTGATCAGTGTGTGATCAGCCACGTGATCAGTGCATGATAGCCACGTGATCAGTGCATGATCAGCCACGTGATCAGTGCATGATCAGCCACGTGATCAGTGCATGATCAGTCACGTGATCATGTGTGATCAGCCACGTGATCAGTGCATGATCAGCCACGTGATCAGTGCATGATCAATTACGTGATCAGTGCATGATCAGTCACGTGACCAGTACATGGTAGCTACGTGATCGTTGCATGATCAGCCACGTGATCAGTGCATGATAGCCACGTGATCAGTGCATGATCAGTCACGTGATCAGTGCATGATCAGTCACGTGATCAGTGCATGATCAGCCACGTGATCAGTGCATGATCAGTCACGTGATCAGTGCATGATAGCCACGTGATCAGTGCATGATCAGCCACGTGATCAGTGCATGATAGCCACGTGATCAGTGCATGATCAGTCACGTGATCAGTGCATGATCAGCCACGTGATCAGTGCATGATAGCCACGTGATCAGTGCATGATCAGTCACGTGATCAGTGCATGATCAGCCACGTGATCAGTGCATGATCAGTCACGTGATCAGGGCCTGCTGAGCTGCGTGATTACTGTCTGCTCATCTGCTTGACAATTGCCAGCTGAGCTGCACGATTCCTGCCTGTCATCTGCTTGACAATTGCCAGCTGTGCTGCGTAATTCCTGCCTGCTCAGCTACTTGATTATTGCCAGCTGAGCATGATTCCTCAGAACTGAGTTCCATGATTATTGCCTGCTGACTGATTCGTGCCTACTCAGCTCTATGTTCATTGCCTCCAGAGGCACATGATCAGTGTATGATAGCAAACATGATCAGTGCATGATCAGTCACATGATCAGTGCATGATCAGCCACGTGATCAGTGCATGATCAGTCACGTGATCAGTGCATGATCAGTCACGTGATCAGTGCATGATCAGCCACGTGATCAGTGCATGATCAGCCACGTGATCAGTGCATGATCAGCCACGTGATCAGTGCATGATCAGTCACGTGATCAGTGTATGATCAGCCACGTGATCAGTGCATGATCAGCCACGTGATCAGTGCATGATCAGCCACGTGATCAGTGCATGATATCCACGTGATCAGTGCATGATCATCACGTGATCAGTGTATGATCAGCCACGTGAACAGTGCATGCTCAGTCACGTGATCTGGGCCTGCTGAGCTGCGTGATTACTGTCTGCTCATCTGCTTGACAATTGCCAGCTGAGCTGCACGATTCCTGCCTGTCATCTGCTTGACAATTGCCAGCTGTGCTGCGTAATTCCTGCCTGCTCAGCTGCTTGATTATTGCCAGCTGAGCAGCATGATTCCTCACACCTGAGTTCCATGATTATTGCCTGCTGACTGTTTGATTCGTGCCTACTCAGCTCTTTGTTTATTGCCTCCAGAGGCACATGATCAGTGTATGATAGCAAACATGATCAGCGCATGATCAGTCACATGATCAGCGCCATTAAGTCACGTGATCACTACATGATAGTCATGTGATCAGTCCATGCTCAGTCACGGTATCAGTGCATGATCAGCCACGTGATCAGTGCATGATCTGTCACAAGATTAGTGTATGATCATCCACGTGATCAGTGCATGGGCAGTCATGTGATCAGTGCATGATATAGACGTGAACAGTGCATGATCAGTCTCGTGATCAGTGCATGATAGCCACGTGATCAGTGCATGATCAGTCACCTGATGGGTGTATGATCATTCACGTGACCTGTACATGGTAGCTACATGATCATTGCATGATCAGCCACGTGAGTAGTGCATGATAGCCACGTGATCACTGCATGATCAGTCACGTGATCAGTGCATGATCAGTCATGTGACCAGTACATGGTAGCTGCGTGATCATGGCATGATCAGCCACGTGAGCAGTGCATGATAGCCACGTGATCAGTGCATGATCAGACACGTGATCAGTGCATGATCAGTCACGTGATCAGTGCATGATCAGCCACGTGATCAGTGCATGATCAGGCACGTGATCAGTGCATGTCAGCCACGTGATCAGTGCATGATAGCCACGTGATCAGTGCATGATCAGTCACGTGATCAGTGTATGATCAGCCACGTGATCAGTGCATGATCAGCCACGTGATCAGTGCATGATCAATTACGTGATCAGTGCATGATCAGTCACGTGACCAGTACATGGTAGCTACGTGATCATTGCATGATCAGCCACGTGATCAGTGCATGATAGCCACGTGATCAGTGCATGATAGCCACGTGATCAGTGCATGATCAGTCACGTGATAGTGTGTGATCAGCCACGTGATCAGTGCATGATATCCACGTGATCAGTGCATGATCAGCCACGTGATCAGTGCATGAGAGCCACGTGATCAGTGCATGATCAGTCACGTGATCAGTGTGATCAGCCACGTGATCAGTGCATGATCAGCCACGTGATCAGTGCATGATCAATTACGTGATCAGTGCATGATCAGTCACGTGACCAGTACATGGTAGCTACGTGATCATTGCATGATCAGCCACGTGATCAGTGCATGATAGCCACGTGATCAGTGCATGATCAGCCACGTGATCAGTGCATGATCAGTCACGTGATACGTGTGTGATCAGCCACGTGATCAGTGCATGACAGCCACGTGATCAGTGCATGATAGCCACGTGATCAGTGCATGATCAGTCACGTGATCATGTGTGATCAGCCACGTGATCAGTGCATGATCAGCCACGTGATCAGTGCATGATCAATTACGTGATCAGTGCATGATCAGTCACGTGACCAGTACATGGTTGCTACGTGATCAGTGCATGATCAGCCACGTGATCAGTGCATGATAGCCACGTGATCAGTGCATGATCAGTCACGTGATCAGTGCATGATCAGTCACGTGATCAGTGCATGATCATTTACGTGATCAGTGCATGATCAGTCACGTGACCAGTATATGGTTGCTACGTGATCATTCCATGACAGCCACGTGATCAGTGCATGATAGCCACGTGATGTGTGCATGAGTTACGTGATCAGTGTATGATCAGCCACGTGATCAGTGCATGATAGTCACGTGATCAGTGCATGATATGTCACGTGACAGTGTGTGATCAGCCACGTGATCAGTGCATGATCAGCCACGTGATCAGTGCATGATAGCCACGTGATCAGTGCATGATCAGTCACGTGATCAGTGCATGATCAGCCACGTGATCAGTGCATGATCAGTCACGTGATCAGTGCATGATAGCTGCGTGATCAGTGCATGATCAGCCACGTGATCAGTGCATGATAGCCACGTGATCAGTGCATGATCAGCCACGTGATCAGTGCATGATCAGTCACGTGATCAGTGCATGATCAGTTATGTGATCAGTGCATGATCAGCCACGTGATCAGTGCATGATCAGCCACGTGATCAGTGCATGATCAATTACGTGATCAGTGCATGATCAGTCACGTGACCAGTACATGGTAGCTACGTGATCATTGCATGATCAGCCACGTGATCAGTGCATGATAGCCACGTGATCAGTGCATGATAGCCACGTGATCAGTGCATGATCAGTCATGTGATACGTGTGTGATCAGCCACGTGATCAGTGCATGATATCCACGTGATCAGTGCATGACAGCCACGTGATCAGTGCATGAGAGCCACGTGATCAGTGCATGATCAGTCACGTGATACATGTGTGATCAGCCACGTGATCAGTGCATGATGAGCCACGTGATCAGTGCATGATCAATTACGTGATCAGTGCATGATCAGTCACGTGACCAGTACATGGTTGCTACGTGATCGTTGCATGATCAGCCACGTGAGCAGTGCATGATAGCCACGTGATCAGTGCATGATCAGTCACGTGATCAGTACATGATCAGTCACGTGAACAGTGCATGATCATTTACGTGATCTTTGCATGATCAGTCACGTGACCAGTATATGGTTGCTACGTGATCATTCCATGACGAGCCACGTGAGCAGTGCATGATAGCCACGTGATGTGTGCATGAGTTACGTGAGCAGAGTATGATCAGCCACGTGATCAGTGCATGAGTGCCACGTGATCAGTGCATGATATGTCACGTGACAGGTGTGTGATCAGCCACGTGAACAGTGCATGTTCAGCCACGTGATCAGTGCATGATAGCCACGTGATCAGTGCATGATCAGTTACGTGAGCAGTGTATGATCAGCCACGTGATCAGTGCATGGTCAGACACGTGAACAGTGTATGATCAGCCACGTGATCAGTGCATGATATCCAAGTGATCAGTGCATGATCATCACGTGATCAGTGTATGATCAGCCACGTGAACAGTGCATGCTCAGTCACGTGATCTGGGCCTGCTGAGCTGCGTGATTACTGTCTGCTCATCTGCTTGACAATTGCCAGCTGAGCTGCACGATTCCTGCCTGCTCAGCTGCTTGATTATTGCCAGCTGAGCAGCATGATTCCTCACACCTGTGTTCCATGATTATTGCCTGCTGACTGTTTGATTCGTGCCTACTCAGCTCTTTGTTTATTGCCTCCAGAGGCACATGATCAGTGTATGATAGCAAACATGATCAGCGCATGATCAGTCACATGATCAGCGCCATTAAGTCACGTGATCACTACATGATAGTCATGTGATCAGTCCATGCTCAGTCACGGTATCAGTGCATGATCAGCCACGTGATCAGTGCATGATCTGTCACAAGATTAGTGTATGATCATCCACGTGATCAGTGCATGGGCAGTCATGTGATCAGTGCATGATATAGACGTGATCAGTGCATGATCAGTCTCGTGATCAGTGCATGATAGCCACGTGATCAGTGCATGATCAGTCACGTGATCAGTGTATGATCAGCCACGTGATCAGTGCATGATAGCCACGTGATCAGTGCATGATCAGTCACGTGATCAGTGCATGATCAGTCACGTGATCAGTGCATGATCAGCCACGTGATCAGTGCATGATCAGCCACGTGATCAGTGCATGATCAGTCACGTGATCAGTGCATGATCAGTCACGTGACCAGTACATGGTAGCTACGTGATCATTGCATGATCAGCCACGTGATCAGTGCATGATAGCCACGTGATCAGTGCATGATCAGCCACGTGATCAGTGCATGATCAGTCATGTGATCGTGTGTGATCAGCCACGTGATCAGTGCATGATAGCCACGTGATCAGTGCATGATCAGCCACGTGATCAGTGCATGATCAGCCACGTGATCAGTGCATGATCAGTCACGTGATCAGTGCATGATCAGTCACGTGATCAGTGCATGATAGCTGCGTGATCAGTGCATGATCAGCCACGTGATCAGTGCATGATAGCCACGTGATCAGTGCATGATCAGTCACGTGATCAGTGCATGATCAGTTACGTGATCAGTGTATGATCAGCCACGTGATCAGTGCATGATCAGCCACGTGATCAGTGCATGATCAATTACGTGATCAGTGCATGATCAGTCACGTGACCAGTACATGGTAGCTACGTGATCATTGCATGATCAGCCACGTGATCAGTGCATGATAGCCACGTGATCAGTGCATGATAGCCACGTGATCAGTGCATGATCAGTCATGTGATACGTGTGTGATCAGCCACGTGATCAGTGCATGATATCCACGTGATCAGTGCATGACAGCCACGTGATCAGTGCATGAGAGCCACGGGATCAGTGCATGATCAGTCACGTGATACATGTGTGATCAGCCACGTGATCAGTGCATGATGAGCCACGTGATCAGTGCAGGATCAATTACGTGATCAGTGCATGATCAGTCACGTGACCAGTACATGGTTGCTACGTGATCGTTGCATGATCAGCCACGTGAGCAGAGCATGATAGCCACGTGGTCAGTGCATGATCAGTCACGTGATCAGTACATGATCAGTCACGTGAACAGTGCATGATCATTTACGTGATCTTTGCATGATCAGTCACGTTACCAGTATATGGTTGCTACGTGATCATTCCATGACGAGCCACGTGAGCAGTGCATGATAGCCACGTGATGTGTGCATGAGTTACGTGAGCAGAGTATGATCAGCCACGTGATCAGTGCATGAGTGCCACGTGATCAGTGCATGATATGTCACGTGACAGGTGTGTGATCAGCCACGTGAACAGTGCATGTTCAGCCACGTGATCAGTGCATGATAGCCACGTGATCAGTGCATGATCAGTTACGTGAGCAGTGTATGATCAGCCACGTGATCAGTGCATGGTCAGACACGTGAACAGTGTATGATCAGCCACGTGATCAGTGCATGATATCCAAGTGATCAGTGCATGATCATCACGTGATCAGTGTATGATCAGCCACGTGAACAGTGCATGCTCAGTCACGTGATCTGGGCCTGCTGAGCTGCGTGATTACTGTCTGCTCATCTGCTTGACAATTGCCAGCTGAGCTGCACGATTCCTGCCTGTCATCTGCTTGACAATTGCCAGCTGTGCTGCGTAATTCCTGCCTGCTCAGCTGCTTGATTATTGCCAGCTGAGCAGCATGATTCCTCACACCTGAGTTCCATGATTATTGCCTGCTGACTGTTTGATTCGTGCCTACTCAGCTCTTTGTTTATTGCCTCCAGAGGCACATGATCAGTGTATGATAGCAAACATGATCAGCGCATGATCAGTCACATGATCAGCGCCATTAAGTCACGTGATCACTACATGATAGTCATGTGATCAGTCCATGCTCAGTCACGGTATCAGTGCATGATCAGCCACGTGATCAGTGCATGATCTGTCACAAGATTAGTGTATGATCATCCACGTGATCAGTGCACGGGCAGTCATGTGATCAGTGCATGATATAGACGTGAACAGTGCATGATCAGTCTCGTGATCAGTGCATGATAGCCACGTGATCAGTGCATGATCAGTCACCTGATGGGTGTATGATCATTCACGTGACCTGTACATGGTAGCTACATGATCATTGCATGATCAGCCACGTGAGTAGTTCATGATAGCCACGTGATCACTGCATGATCAGTCACGTGATCAGTGCATGATCAGTCATGTGACCAGTACATGGTAGCTGCGTGATCATGGCATGATCAGCCACGTGAGCAGTGCATGATAGCCACGTGATCAGTGCATGATCAGACACGAGATCAGTGCATGATCAGTCACGTGATCAGTGCATGATCAGCCACGTGATCAGTGCATGACCAGGCACGTGATCAGTGTATGTCAGCCAAGTGATCAGTGCATGATAGCCACGTGATCAGTGCATGATCAGTCACGTGATCAGTGCATGATCAGTTATGTGATCAGTGTATGATCAGCCACGTGATCAGTGCATGATCAGCCACATGATCAGTGCATGATCAATTACGTGATCAGTGCATGATCAGTCACGTGACCAGTACATGGTAGCTACGTGATCATTGCCTGATCAGCCACGTGATCAGTGCATGATAGCCACGTGATCAGTGCATGATAGCCACGTGATCAGTGCATGATCAGTCACGTGATCATGTGTGATCAGTCACGTGATCAGTGCATGATCAGCCACGTGATCAGTGCATGATGAGCCACGTGATCAGTGCAGGATCAATTACGTGATCAGTGCATGATCAGTCACGTGACCAGTACATGGTTGCTACGTGATCGTTGCATGATCAGCCACGTGAGCAGAGCATGATAGCCACGTGATCAGTGCATGATCAGTCACGTGATCAGTACATGATCAGTCACGTGAACAGTGCATGATCATTTACGTGATCTTTGCATGATCAGTCACGTGACCAGTATATGGTTGCTACGTGATCATTCCATGACGAGCCACGTGAGCAGTGCATGATAGCCACGTGATGTGTGCATGAGTTACGTGAGCAGAGTATGATCAGCCACGTGATCAGTGCATGAGTGCCACGTGATCAGTGCATGATATGTCACGTGACAGGTGTGTGATCAGCCACGTGAACAGTGCATGTTCAGCCACGTGATCAGTGCATGATAGCCACGTGATCAGTGCATGATCAGTTACGTGAGCAGTGTATGATCAGCCACGTGATCAGTGCATGGTCAGACACGTGAACAGTGTATGATCAGCCACGTGATCAGTGCATGATATCCAAGTGATCAGTGCATGATCATCACGTGATCAGTGTATGATCAGCCACGTGAACAGTGCATGCTCAGTCACGTGATCTGGGCCTGCTGAGCTGCGTGATTACTGTCTGCTCATCTGCTTGACAATTGCCAGCTGAGCTGCACGATTCCTGCCTGCTCAGCTGCTTGATTATTGCCAGCTGAGCAGCATGATTCCTCACACCTGAGTTCCATGATTATTGCCTGCTGACTGTTTGATTCGTGCCTACTCAGCTCTTTGTTTATTGCCTCCAGAGGCACATGATCAGTGTATGATAGCAAACATGATCAGCGCATGATCAGTCACATGATCAGCGCCATTAAGTCACGTGATCACTACATGATAGTCATGTGATCAGTCCATGCTCAGTCACGGTATCAGTGCATGATCAGCCACGTGATCAGTGCATGATCTGTCACAAGATTAGTGTATGATCATCCACGTGATCAGTGCACGGGCAGTCATGTGATCAGTGCATGATATAGACGTGAACAGTGCATGATCAGTCTCGTGATCAGTGCATGATAGCCACGTGATCAGTGCATGATCAGTCACCTGATGGGTGTATGATCATTCACGTGACCTGTACATGGTAGCTACATGATCATTGCATGATCAGCCACGTGAGTAGTTCATGATAGCCACGTGATCACTGCATGATCAGTCACGTGATCAGTGCATGATCAGTCATGTGACCAGTACATGGTAGCTGCGTGATCATGGCATGATCAGCCACGTGAGCAGTGCATGATAGCCACGTGATCAGTGCATGATCAGACACGTGATCAGTGCATGATCAGTCACGTGATCAGTGCATGATCAGCCACGTGATCAGTGCATGATCAGTCACGTGATCAGTGTATGATCAGCCACGTGATCAGTGCATGATCAGTCACGTGATCAGTGCATGATATAGACGTGATCAGTGCATGATCAGTCACGTGATCAGTGCATGATAGCCACGTGATCAGTGCATGATCAGTCACGTGATCAGTGCATGATCAGTCACGTGACCAGTACATGGTAGCTACGTGATCAGTGCATGATCAGCCACGTGATCAGTGCATGATAGCCACGTGATCAGTGCATGATCAGTCACGTGATCAGTGCATGATCAGTCACGTGATCAGTGCATGGTAGCTGCGTGATCATGCATGATCAGCCACGTGATCAGTGCATGATAGCCACGTGATCAGTGCATGATCAGTCACGTGATCAGTGCATGATCAGTCACGTGATCAGTGCATGATCAGCCACGTGATCAGTGCATGATCAGTCACGTGATCAGTGTATGATCATCCACGTGATCAGTGCATGGGCAGTCATGTGATCAGTGCATGATATAGACGTGATCAGTGCATGATCAGTCACGTGATCAGTGCATGATAGCCACGTGATCAGTGCATGATCAGTCACGTGATCAGTGCATGATCATTCACGTGACCAGTACATGGTAGCTACATGATCATTGCATGATCAGCCACGTGATCAGTGCATGATAGCCACGTGATCAGTGCATGATCAGTCACGTGATCAGTGCATGATCAGTCATGTGACCAGTACATGGTAGCTGCGTGATCATGCATGATCAGCCACGTGATCAGTGCATGATAGCCACGTGATCAGTGCATGATCAGCCACGTGATCAGTGCATGATCAGTCACGTGATCAGTGCATGATCAGCCACGTGATCAGTGCATGATAGCCACGTGATCAGTGCATGATCAGTCACGTGATCAGTGCATGATCAGTCACGTGATCAGTGCATGATCAGCCACGTGATCAGTGCATGATCAGCCACGTGATCAGTGCATGATCAATTACGTGATCAGTGCATGATCAGTCACGTGACCAGTACATGGTAGCTACGTGATCATTGCATGATCAGCCACGTGATCAGTGCATGATAGCCACGTGATCAGTGCATGATAGCCACGTGATCAGTGCATGATCAGTCATGTGATACGTGTGTGATCAGCCACGTGATCAGTGCATGATATCCACGTGATCAGTGCATGACAGCCACGTGATCAGTGCATGAGAGCCACGTGATCAGTGCATGATCAGTCACGTGATACATGTGTGATCAGCCACGTGATCAGTGCATGATGAGCCACGTGATCAGTGCAGGATCAATTACGTGATCAGTGCATGATCAGTCACGTGACCAGTACATGGTTGCTACGTGATCGTTGCATGATCAGCCACGTGAGCAGAGCATGATAGCCACGTGATCAGTGCATGATCAGTCACGTGATCAGTACATGATCAGTCACGTGAACAGTGCATGATCATTTACGTGATCTTTGCATGATCAGTCACGTGACCAGTATATGGTTGCTACGTGATCATTCCATGACGAGCCACGTGAGCAGTGCATGATAGCCACGTGATGTGTGCATGAGTTACGTGAGCAGAGTATGATCAGCCACGTGATCAGTGCATGAGTGCCACGTGATCAGTGCATGATATGTCACGTGACAGGTGTGTGATCAGCCACGTGAACAGTGCATGTTCAGCCACGTGATCAGTGCATGATAGCCACGTGATCAGTGCATGATCAGTTACGTGAGCAGTGTATGATCAGCCACGTGATCAGTGCATGGTCAGACACGTGAACAGTGTATGATCAGCCACGTGATCAGTGCATGATATCCAAGTGATCAGTGCATGATCATCACGTGATCAGTGTATGATCAGCCACGTGAACAGTGCATGCTCAGTCACGTGATCTGGGCCTGCTGAGCTGCGTGATTACTGTCTGCTCATCTGCTTGACAATTGCCAGCTGAGCTGCACGATTCCTGCCTGTCATCTGCTTGACAATTGCCAGCTGTGCTGCGTAATTCCTGCCTGCTCAGCTGCTTGATTATTGCCAGCTGAGCAGCATGATTCCTCACACCTGAGTTCCATGATTATTGCCTGCTGACTGTTTGATTCGTGCCTACTCAGCTCTTTGTTTATTGCCTCCAGAGGCACATGATCAGTGTATGATAGCAAACATGATCAGCGCATGATCAGTCACATGATCAGCGCCATTAAGTCACGTGATCACTACATGATAGTCATGTGATCAGTCCATGCTCAGTCACGGTATCAGTGCATGATCAGCCACGTGATCAGTGCATGATCTGTCACAAGATTAGTGTATGATCATCCACGTGATCAGTGCATGGGCAGTCATGTGATCAGTGCATGATATAGACGTGAACAGTGCATGATCAGTCCGTGATCAGTGCATGATAGCCACGTGATCAGTGCATGATCAGTCACCTGATGGGTGTATGATCATTCACGTGACCTGTACATGGTAGCTACATGATCATTGCATGATCAGCCACGTGAGTAGTTCATGATAGCCACGTGATCACTGCATGATCAGTCACGTGATCAGTGCATGATCAGTCATGTGACCAGTACATGGTAGCTGCGTGATCATGGCATGATCAGCCACGTGAGCAGTGCATGATAGCCACGTGATCAGTGCATGATCAGACACGTGATCAGTGCATGATCAGTCACGTGATCAGTGCATGATCAGCCACGTGATCAGTGCATGATCAGCCACGTGATCAGTGCATGATCAGCCACGTGATCAGTGCATGATCAGCCACGTGATCAGTGCATGATCAGCCACGTGATCAGTGCATGATCAGTCACGTGATCAGTGCATGATCAGCCACGTGATCAGTGCATGATCAGCCACGTGATCAGTGCATGATCAGTCACGTGATCAGTGCATGCTGAGCTGCGTGATTCCTGTCTGCTCATCTGCTTGACAATTGCCAGCTGAGCTGCACAATTCCTGCCTGATCAGCTGCTTGATTATTGCCAGCTGAGCAGCATGATTCCTCACACCTGTGTTCCATGATTATTGCCTGCTGACTGTTTGATCGTGCCTACTCAGCTCTTTGTTTATTGCCTCCAGAGGCACATGATCAGTGCATGATAGCAAACATGATCAGTGCATGATCAGTCACATGATCAGTGCATTAAGTCACGTGATCAGTGCATGATAGTCATGTGATCAGTGCATGATCAGTCACGTGATCAGTGCATGATCAGCCACGTGATCAGTGCATGATCAGTCACGTGATCAGTGCATGATCATCCACGTGATCAGTGCATGATCAGTCACGTGATCAGTGCATGATATAGACGTGATCAGTGCATGATCAGTCACGTGATCAGTGCATGATAGCCACGTGATCAGTGCATGATCAGTCACGTGATGGGTGTATGATCATTCACGTGACCAGTACATGGTAGCTACGTGATCATTGCATGATCAGCCACGTGAGTAGTGCATGATAGCCACGTGATCAGTGCATGATCAGTCACGTGATCAGTGCATGATCAGTCACGTGATCAGTGCATGATAGCCACGTGATCAGTGCATGATCAGCCACGTGATCAGTGCATGATAGCCACGTGATCAGTGCATGATCAGCCACGTGATCAGTGCATGATCAGTCACGTGATCAGTGCATGATCAGCCACGTGATCAGTGCATGATATCCACGTGATCAGTGCATGATCATCACGTGATCAGTGCATGATCAGCCACGTGAACAGTGCATGCTCAGTCACGTGATCTGGGCCTGCTGAGCTGCGTGATTACTGTCTGCTCATCTGCTTGACAATTGCCAGCTGAGCTGCACGATTCCTGCCTGCTCAGCTGCTTGATTATTGCCAGCTGAGCAGCATGATTCCTCACACCTGTGTTCCATGATTATTGCCTGCTGACTGTTTGATTCGTGCCTACTCAGCTCTTTGTTTATTGCCTCCAGAGGCACATGATCAGTGTATGATAGCAAACATGATCAGCGCATGATCAGTCACATGATCAGCGCCATTAAGTCACGTGATCACTACATGATAGTCATGTGATCAGTCCATGCTCAGTCACGGTATCAGTGCATGATCAGCCACGTGATCAGTGCATGATCTGTCACAAGATTAGTGTATGATCATCCACGTGATCAGTGCATGGGCAGTCATGTGATCAGTGCATGATATAGACGTGAACAGTGCATGATCAGTCTCGTGATCAGTGCATGATAGCCACGTGATCAGTGCATGATCAGTCACCTGATGGGTGTATGATCATTCACGTGACCTGTACATGGTAGCTACATGATCATTGCATGATCAGCCACGTGAGTAGTTCATGATAGCCACGTGATCACTGCATGATCAGTCACGTGATCAGTGCATGATCAGTCATGTGACCAGTACATGGTAGCTGCGTGATCATGGCATGATCAGCCACGTGAGCAGTGCATGATAGCCACGTGATCAGTGCATGATCAGACACGTGATCAGTGCATGATCAGTCACGTGATCAGTGCATGATCAGCCACGTGATCAGTGCATGATCAGTCACGTGATCAGTGCATGATCAGCCACGTGATCAGTGCATGATCAGCCACGTGATCAGTGCATGATCAGCCACGTGATCAGTGCATGATAGCCACGTGATCAGTGCATGATCAGTCACGTGATCAGTGCATGATCAGTTACGTGATCAGTGCATGATCAGCCACGTGATCAGTGCATGATCAGCCACGTGATCAGTGCATGATCAATTACGTGATCAGTGCATGATCAGTCACGTGATCAGTGCATGATAGCCACGTGATCAGTGCATGATCAGCCACGTGATCAGTGCATGATAGCCACGTGATCAGTGCATGATCAGCCACGTGATCAGTGCATGATAGCCACGTGATCAGTGCATGATCAGTCACGTGATCATGTGATCAGTCACGTGATCAGTGCATGATCAGCCACGTGATCAGTGCATGATGAGCCACGTGATCAGTGCAGGATCAATTACGTGATCAGTGCATGATCAGTCACGTGACCAGTACATGGTTGCTACGTGATCGTTGCATGATCAGCCACGTGAGCAGAGCATGATAGCCACGTGATCAGTGCATGATCAGTCACGTGATCAGTACATGATCAGTCACGTGAACAGTGCATGATCATTTACGTGATCTTTGCATGATCAGTCACGTGACCAGTATATGGTTGCTACGTGATCATTCCATGACGAGCCACGTGAGCAGTGCATGATAGCCACGTGATGTGTGCATGAGTTACGTGAGCAGAGTATGATCAGCCACGTGATCAGTGCATGAGTGCCACGTGATCAGTGCATGATATGTCACGTGACAGGTGTGTGATCAGCCACGTGAACAGTGCATGTTCAGCCACGTGATCAGTGCATGATAGCCACGTGATCAGTGCATGATCAGTTACGTGAGCAGTGTATGATCAGCCACGTGATCAGTGCATGGTCAGACACGTGAACAGTGTATGATCAGCCACGTGATCAGTGCATGATATCCAAGTGATCAGTGCATGATCATCACGTGATCAGTGTATGATCAGCCACGTGAACAGTGCATGCTCAGTCACGTGATCTGGGCCTGCTGAGCTGCGTGATTACTGTCTGCTCATCTGCTTGACAATTGCCAGCTGAGCTGCACGATTCCTGCCTGCTCAGCTGCTTGATTATTGCCAGCTGAGCAGCATGATTCCTCACACCTGTGTTCCATGATTATTGCCTGCTGACTGTTTGATTCGTGCCTACTCAGCTCTTTGTTTATTGCCTCCAGAGGCACATGATCAGTGTATGATAGCAAACATGATCAGCGCATGATCAGTCACATGATCAGCGCCATTAAGTCACGTGATCACTACATGATAGTCATGTGATCAGTCCATGCTCAGTCACGGTATCAGTGCATGATCAGCCACGTGATCAGTGCATGATCTGTCACAAGATTAGTGTATGATCATCCACGTGATCAGTGCACGGGCAGTCATGTGATCAGTGCATGATATAGACGTGAACAGTGCATGATCAGTCTCGTGATCAGTGCATGATAGCCACGTGATCAGTGCATGATCAGTCACCTGATGGGTGTATGATCATTCACGTGACCTGTACATGGTAGCTACATGATCATTGCATGATCAGCCACGTGAGTAGTTCATGATAGCCACGTGATCACTGCATGATCAGTCACGTGATCAGTGCATGATCAGTCATGTGACCAGTACATGGTAGCTGCGTGATCATGGCATGATCAGCCACGTGAGCAGTGCATGATAGCCACGTGATCAGTGCATGATCAGACACGTGATCAGTGCATGATCAGTCACGTGATCAGTGCATGATCAGCCACGTGATCAGTGCATGATAGCCACGTGATCAGTGCATGATCAGCACGTGATCAGTGCATGATCAGCCACGTGATCAGTGCATGATCAGCCACGTGATCAGTGCATGATCAGTTACGTGATCAGTGCATGATCAGTCACGTGATCAGTGCATGGTCAGCTACGTGATCAGTGCATGATCAGCCACGTGATCAGTGCATGATAGCCACGTGATCAGTGCATGATCAGCCACGTGATCAGTGCATGATCAGCCACGTGAACAGTGCATGCTCAGTCACGTGATCAGGGCCTGCTGAGCTGCGTGATTACTGTCTGCTCATCTGCTTGACAATTGCCAGCTGAGCTGCACGATTCCTGCATGCTCAGCTGCTTGATTATTGCCAGCTGAGCAGCATGATTCCTCACACCTGTGTTCCATGATTATTGCCTGCTGACTGTTTGATTCGTGCCTACTCAGCTCTTTGTTTATTGCCTCCAGAGGCACATGATCAGTGTATGATAGCAAACATGATCAGCGCATGATCAGTCACATGATCAGTGCCATTAAGTCACGTGATCACTACATGATAGTCATGTGATCAGTCCATGCTCAGTCACGGTATCAGTGCATGATCAGCCACGTGATCAGTGCATGATCTGTCACATGATTAGTGTATGATCATCCACGTGATCAGTGCATGGGCAGTCATGTGATCAGTGCATGATATAGACGTGATCAGTGCATGATCAGTCACGTGATCAGTGCATGATAGCCACGTGATCAGTGCATGATCAGTCACCTGATGGGTGTATGATCATTCACGTGACCTGTACATGGTAGCTACATGATCATTGCATGATCAGCCACGTGAGTAGTGCATGATAGCCACGTGATCAGTGCATGATCAGTCACGTGATCAGTGCATGATCAGTCATGTGACCAGTACATGGTAGCTGCGTGATCATGGCATGATCAGCCACGTGATCAGTGCATGATAGCCACGTGATCAGTGCATGATCAGTCACGTGATCAGTGCATGATCAGTCACGTGATCAGTGCATGATCAGCCACGTGATCAGTGCATGATCAGTCACGTGATCAGTGCATGATCAGTCACGTGATCAGTACATGGTAGCTACGTGATCAGTGCATGATCAGCCACGTGATCAGTGCATGATAGCCACGTGATCAGTGCATGATCAGCCACGTGATCAGTGCATGATCAGTCATGTGATCAGTGCATGATCAGCCACGTGATCAGTGCATGATAGCCACGTGATCAGTGCATGATCAGCCACGTGATCAGTGCATGATCAGCCACGTGATCAGTGCATGATCAGTCACGTGATCAGTGCATGATCAGCCACGTGATCAGTGCATGATCAGCCACGTGATCAGTGCATGATAGCCACGTGATCAGTGCATGATCAGTCACGTGATCAGTGCATGATCAGTCACGTGATCAGTGCATGATCAGCCACGTGATCAGTGCATGATCAGCCACGTGATCAGTGCATGATCAATTACGTGATCAGTGCATGATCAGTCACGTGACCAGTACATGGTAGCTACGTGATCATTGCATGATCAGCCACGTGATCAGTGCATGATAGCCACGTGATCAGTGCATGATAGCCACGTGATCAGTGCATGATCAGTCATGTGATACGTGTGTGATCAGCCACGTGATCAGTGCATGATATCCACGTGATCAGTGCATGACAGCCACGTGATCAGTGCATGAGAGCCACGTGATCAGTGCATGATCAGTCACGTGATACATGTGTGATCAGCCACGTGATCAGTGCATGATGAGCCACGTGATCAGTGCAGGATCAATTACGTGATCAGTGCATGATCAGTCACGTGACCAGTACATGGTTGCTACGTGATCGTTGCATGATCAGCCACGTGAGCAGAGCATGATAGCCACGTGATCAGTGCATGATCAGTCACGTGATCAGTACATGATCAGTCACGTGAACAGTGCATGATCATTTACGTGATCTTTGCATGATCAGTCACGTTACCAGTATATGGTTGCTACGTGATCATTCCATGACGAGCCACGTGAGCAGTGCATGATAGCCACGTGATGTGTGCATGAGTTACGTGAGCAGAGTATGATCAGCCACGTGATCAGTGCATGAGTGCCACGTGATCAGTGCATGATATGTCACGTGACAGGTGTGTGATCAGCCACGTGAACAGTGCATGTTCAGCCACGTGATCAGTGCATGATAGCCACGTGATCAGTGCATGATCAGTTACGTGAGCAGTGTATGATCAGCCACGTGATCAGTGCATGGTCAGACACGTGAACAGTGTATGATCAGCCACGTGATCAGTGCATGATATCCAAGTGATCAGTGCATGATCATCACGTGATCAGTGTATGATCAGCCACGTGAACAGTGCATGCTCAGTCACGTGATCTGGGCCTGCTGAGCTGCGTGATTACTGTCTGCTCATCTGCTTGACAATTGCCAGCTGAGCTGCACGATTCCTGCCTGTCATCTGCTTGACAATTGCCAGCTGTGCTGCGTAATTCCTGCCTGCTCAGCTGCTTGATTATTGCCAGCTGAGCAGCATGATTCCTCACACCTGAGTTCCATGATTATTGCCTGCTGACTGTTTGATTCGTGCCTACTCAGCTCTTTGTTTATTGCCTCCAGAGGCACATGATCAGTGTATGATAGCAAACATGATCAGCGCATGATCAGTCACATGATCAGCGCCATTAAGTCACGTGATCACTACATGATAGTCATGTGATCAGTCCATGCTCAGTCACGGTATCAGTGCATGATCAGCCACGTGATCAGTGCATGATCTGTCACAAGATTAGTGTATGATCATCCACGTGATCAGTGCACGGGCAGTCATGTGATCAGTGCATGATATAGACGTGAACAGTGCATGATCAGTCTCGTGATCAGTGCATGATAGCCACGTGATCAGTGCATGATCAGTCACCTGATGGGTGTATGATCATTCACGTGACCTGTACATGGTAGCTACATGATCATTGCATGATCAGCCACGTGAGTAGTTCATGATAGCCACGTGATCACTGCATGATCAGTCACGTGATCAGTGCATGATCAGTCATGTGACCAGTACATGGTAGCTGCGTGATCATGGCATGATCAGCCACGTGAGCAGTGCATGATAGCCACGTGATCAGTGCATGATCAGACACGAGATCAGTGCATGATCAGTCACGTGATCAGTGCATGATCAGCCACGTGATCAGTGCATGATCAGTCACGTGATCAGTGCATGATCAGCCACGTGATCAGTGCATGACCAGGCACGTGATCAGTGTATGTCAGCCAAGTGATCAGTGCATGATAGCCACGTGATCAGTGCATGATCAGTCACGTGATCAGTGCATGATCAGTTATGTGATCAGTGTATGATCAGCCACGTGATCAGTGCATGATCAGCCACATGATCAGTGCATGATCAATTACGTGATCAGTGCATGATCAGTCACGTGACCAGTACATGGTAGCTACGTGATCATTGCCTGATCAGCCACGTGATCAGTGCATGATAGCCACGTGATCAGTGCATGATAGCCACGTGATCAGTGCATGATCAGTCATGTGATACGTGTGTGATCAGCCACGTGATCAGTGCATGATATCCACGTGATCAGTGCATGACAGCCACGTGATCAGTGCATGAGAGCCACGGGATCAGTGCATGATCAGTCACGTGATACATGTGTGATCAGCCACGTGATCAGTGCATGATGAGCCACGTGATCAGTGCAGGATCAATTACGTGATCAGTGCATGATCAGTCACGTGACCAGTACATGGTTGCTACGTGATCGTTGCATGATCAGCCACCTGAGCAGAGCATGATAGCCACGTGGTCAGTGCATGATCAGTCACGTGATCAGTACATGATCAGTCACGTGAAGAGTGCATGATCATTTACGTGATCTTTGCATGATCAGTCACGTTACCAGTATATGGTTGCTACGTGATCATTCCATGACGAGCCACGTGAGCAGTGCATGATAGCCACGTGATGTGTGCATGAGTTACGTGAGCAGAGTATGATCAGCCACGTGATCAGTGCATGAGTGCCACGTGATCAGTGCATGATATGTCACGTGACAGGTGTGTGATCAGCCACGTGAACAGTGCATGTTCAGCCACGTGATCAGTGCATGATAGCCACGTGATCAGTGCATGATCAGTTACGTGAGCAGTGTATGATCAGCCACGTGATCAGTGCATGGTCAGACACGTGAACAGTGTATGATCAGCCACGTGATCAGTGCATGATATCCAAGTGATCAGTACATGATCATCACGTGATCAGTGTATGATCAGCCACGTGAACAGTGCATGCTCAGTCACGTGATCTGGGCCTGCTGAGCTGCGTGATTACTGTCTGCTCATCTGCTTGACAATTGCCAGCTGAGCTGCACGATTCCTGCCTGTCATCTGCTTGACAATTGCCAGCTGTGCTGCGTAATTCCTGCCTGCTCAGCTGCTTGATTATTGCCAGCTGAGCAGCATGATTCCTCACACCTGAGTTCCATGATTATTGCCTGCTGACTGTTTGATTCGTGCCTACTCAGCTCTTTGTTTATTGCCTCCAGAGGCACATGATCAGTGTATGATAGCAAACATGATCAGCGCATGATCAGTCACATGATCAGCGCCATTAAGTCACGTGATCACTACATGATAGTCATGTGATCAGTCCATGCTCAGTCACGGTATCAGTGCATGATCAGCCACGTGATCAGTGCATGATCTGTCACAAGATTAGTGTATGATCATCCACGTGATCAGTGCACGGGCAGTCATGTGATCAGTGCATGATATAGACGTGAACAGTGCATGATCAGTCTCGTGATCAGTGCATGATAGCCACGTGATCAGTGCATGATCAGTCACCTGATGGGTGTATGATCATTCACGTGACCTGTACATGGTAGCTACATGATCATTGCATGATCAGCCACGTGAGTAGTTCATGATAGCCACGTGATCACTGCATGATCAGTCACGTGATCAGTGCATGATCAGTCATGTGACCAGTACATGGTAGCTGCGTGATCATGGCATGATCAGCCACGTGAGCAGTGCATGATAGCCACGTGATCAGTGCATGATCAGACACGTGATCAGTGCATGATCAGTCACGTGATCAGTGCATGATCAGCCACGTGATCAGTGCATGATCAGTCACGTGATCAGTGCATGATCAGCCACGTGATCAGTGCATGATCAGTCACGTGATCAGTGCATGATCAGACGTGATCAGTGCATGATCAGTCACGTGATCAGTGCATGATCAGCCACGTGATCAGTGCATGATCAGTCACGTGATCAGTGCATGATCAGTCACGTGACCAGTACATGGTAGCTACGTGATCATTGCATGATCAGCCACGTGATCAGTGCATGATAGCCACGTGATCAGTGCATGATCAGTCACGTGATCAGTGCATGATCAGTCATGTGATCAGTGCATGGTAGCTGCGTGATCATGCATGATCAGCCACGTGATCAGTGCATGATAGCCACGTGATCAGTGCATGATCAGTCACGTGATCAGTGCATGATCAGTCACGTGATCAGTGCATGATCAGCCACGTGATCAGTGCATGATCAGTCACGTGATCAGTGCATGATCAGCCACGTGATCAGTGCATGATCAGTCACGTGATCAGTGCATGATCAGCCACGTGATCAGTGCATGATAGCCACGTGATCAGTGCATGATCAGTCACGTGATCAGTGCATGATAGTCACGTGACAGGTGCATGATCAGCCACGTGATCAGTGCATGATCAGCCACGTGATCAGTGCATGATAGCCACGTGATCAGTGCATGATCAGTCACGTGAGCAGTGCATGATCAGCCACGTGATCAGTGCATGATCAGGCAGGTGATCAGTGCATGATCAGTCACGTGATCAGTGCATGATCAGCCACGTGATCAGTGCATGATCAGGCACGTGATCAGTGTATGATCAGCCACGTGATCAGTGCATGATAGCCACGTGATCAGTGCATGATCAGTCACGTGATCAGTGCATGATCAGTCACGTGATCAGTGCATGATCAGCCACGTGATCAGTGCATGATCAGCCACGTGATCAGTGCATGATCAATTACTTGCTCAGTGCATGATCAGTCACGTGATCAGTGCATGGTAGCTACGTGATCAGTGCATGATCAGCCACGTGATCAGTGCATGATAGCCACGTGATCAGTGCATGATCAGCCACGTGATCAGTGCATGATCAGTTACGTGATCAGTGCATGATCAGCCACGTGATCAGTGCATGATCAGCCACGTGATCAGTGCATGATCAGCCACGTGATCAGTGCATGATCAGTCACGTGACCAGTGCATGGTAGCCACGTGATCAGTGCATGATCAGCCACGTGATCAGTGCATGATATCCACGTGATCAGTGCATGACAGCCACGTGATCAGTGCATGAGAGCCATGGGATCAGTGCATGATCAGTCACGTGATACATGTGTGATCAGCCACGTGATCAGTGCATGATGAGCCACGTGATCAGTGCAGGATCAATTACGTGATCAGTGCATGATCAGTCACGTGACCAGTACATGGTTGCTACGTGATCGTTGCATGATCAGCCACGTGAGCAGAGCATGATAGCCACGTGATCAGTGCATGATCAGTCACGTGATCAGTACATGATCAGTCACGTGAACAGTGCATGATCATTTACGTGATCTTTGCATGATCAGTCACGTGACCAGTATATGGTTGCTACGTGATCATTCCATGACGAGCCACGTGAGCAGTGCATGATAGCCACGTGATGTGTGCATGAGTTACGTGAGCAGAGTATGATCAGCCACGTGATCAGTGCATGAGTGCCACGTGATCAGTGCATGATATGTCACGTGACAGGTGTGTGATCAGCCACGTGAACAGTGCATGTTCAGCCACGTGATCAGTGCATGATAGCCACGTGATCAGTGCATGATCAGTTACGTGAGCAGTGTATGATCAGCCACGTGATCAGTGCATGGTCAGACACGTGAACAGTGTATGATCAGCCACGTGATCAGTGCATGATATCCAAGTGATCAGTGCATGATCATCACGTGATCAGTGTATGATCAGCCACGTGAACAGTGCATGCTCAGTCACGTGATCTGGGCCTGCTGAGCTGCGTGATTACTGTCTGCTCATCTGCTTGACAATTGCCAGCTGAGCTGCACGATTCCTGCCTGTCATCTGCTTGACAATTGCCAGCTGTGCTGCGTAATTCCTGCCTGCTCAGCTGCTTGATTATTGCCAGCTGAGCAGCATGATTCCTCACACCTGAGTTCCATGATTATTGCCTGCTGACTGTTTGATTCGTGCCTACTCAGCTCTTTGTTTATTGCCTCCAGAGGCACATGATCAGTGTATGATAGCAAACATGATCAGCGCATGATCAGTCACATGATCAGCGCCATTAAGTCACGTGATCACTACATGATAGTCATGTGATCAGTCCATGCTCAGTCACGGTATCAGTGCATGATCAGCCACGTGATCAGTGCATGATCTGTCACAAGATTAGTGTATGATCATCCACGTGATCAGTGCATGGGCAGTCATGTGATCAGTGCATGATATAGACGTGATCAGTGCATGATCAGTCTCGTGATCAGTGCATGATAGCCACGTGATCAGTGCATGATCAGTCACCTGATGGGTGTATGATCATTCACGTGACCTGTACATGGTAGCTACATGATCATTGCATGATCAGCCACGTGAGTAGTGCATGATAGCCACGTGATCACTGCATGATCAGTCACGTGATCAGTGCATGATCAGTCATGTGACCAGTACATGGTAGCTGCGTGATCATGGCATGATCAGCCACGTGAGCAGTGCATGATAGCCACGTGATCAGTGCATGATCAGTCACGTGATCAGTGCATGATCAGTCACGTGATCAGTGCATGATCAGCCACGTGATCAGTGCATGATCAGTCACGTGATCAGTGCATGATCAGCCACGTGATCAGTGCATGATCAGTCACGTGATCAGTGCATGATCAGCCACGTGATCAGTGCATGATAGCCACGTGATCAGTGCATGATCAGTCACGTGATCAGTGCATGATAGTCACGTGATCAGTGCATGATCAGCCACGTGATCAGTGCATGATCAGCCACGTGATCAGTGCATGATAGCCACGTGATCAGTGCATGATCAGTCACGTGATCAGTGCATGATCAGCCACGTGATCAGTGCATGATCAGCCACGTGATCAGTGCATGATCAGTCACGTGATCAGTGCATGATCAGCCACGTGATCAGTGCATGATCAGTCACGTGATCAGTGCATGATCAGCCACGTGATCAGTGCATGATAGCCACGTGATCAGTGCATGATCAGTCACGTGATCAGTGCATGATCAGTCACGTGATCAGTGCATGATCAGCCACGTGATCAGTGCATGATCAGCCACGTGATCAGTGCATGATCAGCCACGTGATCAGTGCATGATCAGTCACGTGATCAGTGCATGGTAGCTACGTGATCAGTGCATGATCAGCCACGTGATCAGTGCATGATAGCCACGTGATCAGTGCATGATCAGCCACGTGATCAGTGCATGATCAGTCACGTGATCAGTGCATGATCAGCCACGTGATCAGTGCATGATCAGCCACGTGATCAGTGCATGATCAATTACGTGATCAGTGCATGATCAGTCACGTGATCAGTGCATGATAGATACGTGATCAGTGCATGATCAGCCACGTGATCAGTGCATGATATCCACGTGATCAGTGCATGACAGCCACGTGATCAGTGCATGAGAGCCACGTGATCAGTGCATGATCAGTCACGTGATACATGTGTGATCAGCCACGTGATCAGTGCATGATGAGCCACGTGATCAGTGCATGATCAATTACGTGATCAGTGCATGATCAGTCACGTGACCAGTACATGGTTGCTACGTGATCGTGCATGATCAGCCACGTGAGCAGAGCATGATAGCCACGTGATCAGTGCATGATCAGCCACGTGATCAGTACATGATCAGTCACGTGAACAGTGCATGATCATTTACGTGATCTTTGCATGATCAGTCACGTGACCAGTATATGGTTGCTACGTGATCATTCCATGACGAGCCACGTGAGCAGTGCATGATAGCCACGTGATGTGTGCATGAGTTACGTGAGCAGAGTATGATCAGCCACGTGATCAGTGCATGAGTGCCACGTGATCAGTGCATGATATGTCACGTGACAGGTGTGTGATCAGCCACGTGAACAGTGCATGTTCAGCCACGTGATCAGTGCATGATAGCCACGTGATCAGTGCATGATCAGTTACGTGAGCAGTGTATGATCAGCCACGTGATCAGTGCATGGTCAGACACGTGAACAGTGTATGATCAGCCACGTGATCAGTGCATGATATCCAAGTGATCAGTGCATGATCATCACGTGATCAGTGTATGATCAGCCACGTGAACAGTGCATGCTCAGTCACGTGATCTGGGCCTGCTGAGCTGCGTGATTACTGTCTGCTCATCTGCTTGACAATTGCCAGCTGAGCTGCACGATTCCTGCCTGTCATCTGCTTGACAATTGCCAGCTGTGCTGCGTAATTCCTGCCTGCTCAGCTGCTTGATTATTGCCAGCTGAGCAGCATGATTCCTCACACCTGAGTTCCATGATTATTGCCTGCTGACTGTTTGATTCGTGCCTACTCAGCTCTTTGTTTATTGCCTCCAGAGGCACATGATCAGTGTATGATAGCAAACATGATCAGCGCATGATCAGTCACATGATCAGCGCCATTAAGTCACGTGATCACTACATGATAGTCATGTGATCAGTCCATGCTCAGTCACGGTATCAGTGCATGATCAGCCACGTGATCAGTGCATGATCTGTCACAAGATTAGTGTATGATCATCCACGTGATCAGTGCACGGGCAGTCATGTGATCAGTGCATGATATAGACGTGAACAGTGCATGATCAGTCTCGTGATCAGTGCATGATAGCCACGTGATCAGTGCATGATCAGTCACCTGATGGGTGTATGATCATTCACGTGACCTGTACATGGTAGCTACATGATCATTGCATGATCAGCCACGTGAGTAGTTCATGATAGCCACGTGATCACTGCATGATCAGTCACGTGATCAGTGCATGATCAGTCATGTGACCAGTACATGGTAGCTGCGTGATCATGGCATGATCAGCCACGTGAGCAGTGCATGATAGCCACGTGATCAGTGCATGATCAGTCACGTGATCAGTGCATGATCAGTCACGTGATCAGTGCATGATCAGCCACGTGATCAGTGCATGATCAGTCACGTGATCAGTGCATGATCAGCCACGTGATCAGTGCATGATCAATTACGTGATCAGTGCATGATCAGTAACGTGACCAGTACAAGGTAGCTACGTGATCATTGCATGATAAGCCACGTGATCAGTGCATGATAGCCACGTGATCAGTGCATGATAGCCACGTGATCAGTGCATGATCAGTCATGTGATACGTGTGTGATCAGCCACGTGATCAGTGCATGATATCCACGTGATCAGTGCATGACAGCCACGTGATCAGTGCATGAGAGCCACGGGATCAGTGCATGATCAGTCACGTGATACATGTGTGATCAGCCACGTGATCAGTGCATGATGAGCCACGTGATCAGTGCAGGATCAATTACGTGATCAGTGCATGATCAGTCACGTGACCAGTACATGGTTGCTACGTGATCGTTGCATGATCAGCCACGTGAGCAGAGCATGATAGCCACGTGGTCAGTGCATGATCAGTCACGTGATCAGTACATGATCAGTCACGTGAACAGTGCATGATCATTTACGTGATCTTTGCATGATCAGTCACGTTACCAGTATATGGTTGCTACGTGATCATTCCATGACGAGCCACGTGAGCAGTGCATGATAGCCACGTGATGTGTGCATGAGTTACGTGAGCAGAGTATGATCAGCCACGTGATCAGTGCATGAGTGCCACGTGATCAGTGCATGATATGTCACAGTGTGATCAGCCACGTGATCAGTGTGATCAGCCACGTGATCAGTGCATGATCAGCCACGTGATCAGTGCATGATAGCCACGTGATCAGTGCATGATCAGTTACGTGAGCAGTGTATGATCAGCCACGTGATCAGTGCATGGTCAGACACGTGAACAGTGTATGATCAGCCACGTGATCAGTGCATGATATCCAAGTGATCAGTGCATGATCATCACGTGATCAGTGTATGATCAGCCACGTGAACAGTGCATGCTCAGTCACGTGATCTGGGCCTGCTGAGCTGCGTGATTACTGTCTGCTCATCTGCTTGACAATTGCCAGCTGAGCTGCACGATTCCTGCCTGCTCAGCTGCTTGATTATTGCCAGATGAGCAGCATGATTCCTCACACCTGAGTTCCATGATTATTGCCTGCTGACTGTTTGATTCGTGCCTACTCAGCTCTTTGTTTATTGCCTCCAGAGGCACATGATCAGTGTATGATAGCAAACATGATCAGCGCATGATCAGTCACATGATCAGCGCCATTAAGTCACGTGATCACTACATGATAGTCATGTGATCAGTCCATGCTCAGTCACGGTATCAGTGCATGATCAGCCACGTGATCAGTGCATGATCTGTCACAAGATTAGTGTATGATCATCCACGTGATCAGTGCACGGGCAGTCATGTGATCAGTGCATGATATAGACGTGAACAGTGCATGATCAGTCTCGTGATCAGTGCATGATAGCCACGTGATCAGTGCATGATCAGTCACCTGATGGGTGTATGATCATTCACGTGACCTGTACATGGTAGCTACATGATCATTGCATGATCAGCCACGTGAGTAGTTCATGATAGCCACGTGATCACTGCATGATCAGTCACGTGATCAGTGCATGATCAGTCATGTGACCAGTACATGGTAGCTGCGTGATCATGGCATGATCAGCCATGTGAGCAGTGCATGATAGCCACGTGATCAGTGCATGATCAGACACGTGATCAGTGCATGATCAGTCACGTGATCAGTGCATGATCAGCCACGTGATCAGTGCATGATCAGGCACGTGATCAGTGTATGTCAGCCACGTGATCAGTGCATGATAGCCACGTGATCAGTGCATGATCAGTCACGTGATCAGTGCATGATCAGTTATGTGATCAGTGTATGATCAGCCACGTGATCAGTGCATGATCAGCCACGTGATCAGTGCATGATCAATTACGTGATCAGTGCATGATCAGTCACGTGATCAGTACATGGTAGCCACGTGATCAGTGCATGATCAGCCACGTGATCAGTGCATGATAGCCACGTGATCAGTGCATGATCAGCCACGTGATCAGTGTATGATCAGCCACGTGAACAGTGCATGCTCAGTCACGTGATCTGGGCCTGCTGAGCTGCGTGATTACTGTCTGCTCATCTGCTTGATAATTGCCAGCTGAGCTGCACGATTCCTGCATGCTCAGCTGCTTGATTATTGCCAGCTGAGCAGCATGATTCCTCACACCTGTGTTCCATGATTATTTCCTGCTGACTGTTTGATTCGTGCCTACTCAGCTCTTTGTTTATTGCCTCCAGAGGCACATGATCAGTGTATGATAGCAAACATGATCAGCGCATGATCAGTCACATGATCAGCGCCATTAAGTCACGTGATCACTACATGATAGTCATGTGATCAGTCCATGCTCAGTCACGGTATCAGTGCATGATCAGCCACGTGATCAGTGCATGATCTGTCACAAGATTAGTGTATGATCATCCACGTGATCAGTGCACGGGCAGTCATGTGATCAGTGCATGATATAGACGTGAACAGTGCATGATCAGTCACGTGATCAGTGCATGATAGCCACGTGATCAGTGCATGATCAGTCACCTGATGGGTGTATGATCATTCACGTGACCTGTACATGGTAGCTACATGATCATTGCATGATCAGCCACGTGAGTAGTGCATGATAGCCACGTGATCAGTGCATGATCAGTCACGTGATCAGTGCATGATCAGTCATGTGACCAGTACATGGTAGCTGCGTGATCATGCATGATCAGCCACGTGATCAGTGCATGATAGCCACGTGATCAGTGCATGATCAGTCACGTGATCAGTGCATGATCAGTCACGTGATCAGTGCATGATCAGCCACGTGATCAGTGCATGATCAGCCACGTGATCAGTGCATGATCAATTACGTGATCAGTGCATGATCAGTCACGTGACCAGTACAAGGTAGCTACGTGATCATTGCATGATCAGCCACGTGATCAGTGCATGATAGCCACGTGATCAGTGCATGATAGCCACGTGATCAGTGCATGATCAGTCATGTGATACGTGTGTGATCAGCCACGTGATCAGTGCATGATATCCACGTGATCAGTGCATGACAGCCACGTGATCAGTGCATGAGAGCCACGGATCAGTGCATGATCAGTCACGTGATACATGTGTGATCAGCCACGTGATCAGTGCATGATGAGCCACGTGATCAGTGCAGGATCAATTACGTGATCAGTGCATGATCAGTCACGTGACCAGTACATGGTTGCTACGTGATCGTTGCATGATCAGCCACGTGAGCAGAGCATGATAGCCACGTGATCAGTGCATGATCAGTCACGTGATCAGTACATGATCAGTCACGTGAAGAGTGCATGATCATTTACGTGATCTTTGCATGATCAGTCACGTGACCAGTATATGGTTGCTACGTGATCATTCCATGACGAGCCACGTGAGCAGTGCATGATAGCCACGTGATGTGTGCATGAGTTACGTGAGCAGAGTATGATCAGCCACGTGATCAGTGCATGAGTGCCACGTGATCAGTGCATGATATGTCACGTGACAGGTGTGTGATCAGCCACGTGAACAGTGCATGTTCAGCCACGTGATCAGTGCATGATAGCCACGTGATCAGTGCATGATCAGTTACGTGAGCAGTGTATGATCAGCCACGTGATCAGTGCATGGTCAGACACGTGAACAGTGTATGATCAGCCACGTGATCAGTGCATGATATCCAAGTGATCAGTGCATGATCATCACGTGATCAGTGTATGATCAGCCACGTGAACAGTGCATGCTCAGTCACGTGATCTGGGCCTGCTGAGCTGCGTGATTACTGTCTGCTCATCTGCTTGACAATTGCCAGCTGAGCTGCACGATTCCTGCCTGTCATCTGCTTGACAATTGCCAGCTGTGCTGCGTAATTCCTGCCTGCTCAGCTGCTTGATTATTGCCAGCTGAGCAGCATGATTCCTCACACCTGAGTTCCATGATTATTGCCTGCTGACTGTTTGATTCGTGCCTACTCAGCTCTTTGTTTATTGCCTCCAGAGGCACATGATCAGTGTATGATAGCAAACATGATCAGCGCATGATCAGTCACATGATCAGCGCCATTAAGTCACGTGATCACTACATGATAGTCATGTGATCAGTCCATGCTCAGTCACGGTATCAGTGCATGATCAGCCACGTGATCAGTGCATGATCTGTCACAAGATTAGTGTATGATCATCCACGTGATCAGTGCACGGGCAGTCATGTGATCAGTGCATGATATAGACGTGAACAGTGCATGATCAGTCTCGTGATCAGTGCATGATAGCCACGTGATCAGTGCATGATCAGTCACCTGATGGGTGTATGATCATTCACGTGACCTGTACATGGTAGCTACATGATCATTGCATGATCAGCCACGTGAGTAGTTCATGATAGCCACGTGATCACTGCATGATCAGTCACGTGATCAGTGCATGATCAGTCATGTGACCAGTACATGGTAGCTGCGTGATCATGGCATGATCAGCCACGTGAGCAGTGCATGATAGCCACGTGATCAGTGCATGATCAGACACGTGATCAGTGCATGATCAGTCACGTGATCAGTGCATGATCAGACACGTGATCAGTGCATGATCAGTCACGTGATCAGTGCATGATCAGCCACGTGATCAGTGCATGACCAGGCACGTGATCAGTGTATGTCAGCCAAGTGATCAGTGCATGATAGCCACGTGATCAGTGCATGATCAGTCACGTGATCAGTGCATGATCAGTTATGTGATCAGTGTATGATCAGCCACGTGATCAGTGCATGATCAGCCACATGATCAGTGCATGATCAATTACGTGATCAGTGCATGATCAGTCACGTGATCAGTACATGGTAGCTACGTGATCATTGCCTGATAAGCCACGTGATCAGTGCATGATAGCCACGTGATCAGTGCATGATAGCCACGTGATCAGTGCATGATCAGTCATGTGATACGTGTGTGATCAACCACATGATCAGTGCATGATATCCACGTGATCAGTGCATGACAGCCACGTGATCAGTGCATGAGAGCCACGTGATCAGTGCATGATCAGTCACGTGATACATGTGTGATCAGCCACGTGATCAGTGCATGATGAGCCACGTGATCAGTGCAGGATCAATTACGTGATCAGTGCATGATCAGTCACGTGACCAGTACATGGTTGCTACGTGATCGTTGCATGATCAGCCACCTGAGCAGAGCATGATAGCCACGTGGTCAGTGCATGATCAGTCACGTGATCAGTACATGATCAGTCACGTGAACAGTGCATGATCATTTACGTGATCTTTGCATGATCAGTCACGTTACCAGTATATGGTTGCTACGTGATCATTCCATGACGAGCCACGTGAGGAGTGCATGATAGCCACGTGATGTGTGCATGAGTTACGTGAGCAGAGTATGATCAGCCACGTGATCAGTGCATGAGTGCCACGTGATCAGTGCATGATATGTCACGTGACAGGTGTGTGATCAGCCACGTGAACAGTGCATGATCAGCCACGTGATCAGTGCATGATCAGCCACGTGATCAGTGCATGGTCAGACACGTGAACAGTGTATGATCAGCCACGTGATCAGTGCATGATATCCAAGTGATCAGTGCATGATCATCACGTGATCAGTGTATGATCAGCCACGTGAACAGTGCATGCTCAGTCACGTGATCTGGGCCTGCTGAGCTGCGTGATTACTGTCTGCTCATCTGCTTGACAATTGCCAGCTGAGCTGCACGATTCCTGCCTGTCATCTGCTTGACAATTGCCAGCTGTGCTGCGTAATTCCTGCCTGCTCAGCTGCTTGATTATTGCCAGCTGAGCAGCATGATTCCTCACACCTGAGTTCCATGATTATTGCCTGCTGACTGTTTGATTCGTGCCTACTCAGCTCTTTGTTTATTGCCTCCAGAGGCACATGATCAGTGTATGATAGCAAACATGATCAGCGCATGATCAGTCACATGATCAGCGCCATTAAGTCACGTGATCACTACATGATAGTCATGTGATCAGTCCATGCTCAGTCACGGTATCAGTGCATGATCAGCCACGTGATCAGTGCATGATCTGTCACAAGATTAGTGTATGATCATCCACGTGATCAGTGCACGGGCAGTCATGTGATCAGTGCATGATATAGACGTGAACAGTGCATGATCAGTCTCGTGATCAGTGCATGATAGCCACGTGATCAGTGCATGATCAGTCACCTGATGGGTGTATGATCATTCACGTGACCTGTACATGGTAGCTACATGATCATTGCATGATCAGCCACGTGAGTAGTTCATGATAGCCACGTGATCACTGCATGATCAGTCACGTGATCAGTGCATGATCAGTCATGTGACCAGTACATGGTAGCTGCGTGATCATGGCATGATCAGCCACGTGAGCAGTGCATGATAGCCACGTGATCAGTGCATGATCAGACACGTGATCAGTGCATGATCAGTCACGTGATCAGTGCATGATCAGCCACGTGATCAGTGCATGATCAGTCACGTGATCAGTGTATGATCAGCCACGTGATCAGTGCATGATCAGTCACGTGATCAGTGCATGATATAGACGTGATCAGTGCATGATCAGTCACGTGATCAGTGCATGATAGCCACGTGATCAGTGCATGATCAGTCACGTGATCAGTGCATGATCATTCACGTGACCAGTACATGGTAGCTACGTGATCATTGCATGATCAGCCACGTGATCAGTGCATGATAGCCACGTGATCAGTGCATGATCAGTCACGTGATCAGTGCATGATCAGTCATGTGATCAGTGCATGGTAGCACGTGATCATGCATGATCAGCCACGTGATCAGTGCATGATAGCCACGTGATCAGTGCATGATCAGTCACGTGATCAGTGCATGATCAGTCACGTGATCAGTGCATGATCAGCCACGTGATCAGTGCATGATCAGTCACGTGATCAGTGCATGATCAGCCACGTGATCAGTGCATGATCAGCCACGTGATCAGTGCATGATCAGCCACGTGATCAGTGCATGATAGCCACGTGATCAGTGCATGATCAGTCACGTGATCAGTGCATGATAGTCACGTGACAGTGCATGATCAGCCACGTGATCAGTGCATGATCAGCCACGTGATCAGTGCATGATAGCCACGTGATCAGTGCATGATCAGTTACGTGATCAGTGCATGATCAGCCACGTGATCAGTGCATGATCAGCCACGTGATCAGTGCATGATCAGCCACGTGATCAGTGCATGATCAGCCACGTGATCAGTGCATGATCAGTCACGTGATCAGTGCATGATCAGCCACGTGATCAGTGCATGATAGCCACGTGATCAGTGCATGATCAGTCACGTGATCAGTGCATGATCAGTCACGTGATCAGTGCATGATCAGCCACGTGATCAGTGCATGATCAGCCACGTGATCAGTGCATGATCAGTTACGTGATCAGTGCATGATCAGTCACGTGATCAGTGCATGATAGCCACGTGATCAGTGCATGATCAGTCACGTGATCAGTGCATGATCAGTCACGTGATCAGTGCATGGTAGCTACGTGATCAGTGCATGATCAGCCACGTGATCAGTGCATGATAGCCACGTGATCAGTGCATGATCAGTCACGTGATCAGTGCATGATCAGCCACGTGATCAGTGCATGATCAGTTACGTGATCAGTGCATGATCAGTCACGTGATCAGTGCATGGTCAGCCACGTGATCAGTGCATGATCAGCCACGTGATCAGTGCATGATAGCCACGTGATCAGTGCATGAGTCACGTGATCAGTGTATGATCAGCCACGTGAACAGTGCATGCTCAGTCACGTGATCTGGGCCTGCTGAGCTGCGTGATTACTGTCTGCTCATCTGCTTGACAATTGCCAGCTGAGCTGCACGATTCCTGCCTGTCATCTGCTTGACAATTGCCAGCTGTGCTGCGTAATTCCTGCCTGCTCAGCTGCTTGATTATTGCCAGCTGAGCAGCATGATTCCTCACACCTGAGTTCCATGATTATTGCCTGCTGACTGTTTGATTCGTGCCTACTCAGCTCTTTGTTTATTGCCTCCAGAGGCACATGATCAGTGTATGATAGCAAACATGATCAGCGCATGATCAGTCACATGATCAGCGCCATTAAGTCACGTGATCACTACATGATAGTCATGTGATCAGTCCATGCTCAGTCACGGTATCAGTGCATGATCAGCCACGTGATCAGTGCATGATCTGTCACAAGATTAGTGTATGATCATCCACGTGATCAGTGCATGGGCAGTCATGTGATCAGTGCATGATATAGACGTGAACAGTGCATGATCAGTCTCGTGATCAGTGCATGATAGCCACGTGATCAGTGCATGATCAGTCACCTGATGGGTGTATGATCATTCACGTGACCTGTACATGGTAGCTACATGATCATTGCATGATCAGCCACGTGAGTAGTGCATGATAGCCACGTGATCACTGCATGATCAGTCACGTGATCAGTGCATGATCAGTCATGTGACCAGTACATGGTAGCTGCGTGATCATGCATGATCAGCCACGTGAGCAGTGCATGATAGCCACGTGATCAGTGCATGATCAGTCACGTGATCAGTGCATGATCAGTCACGTGATCAGTGCATGATCAGCCACGTGATCAGTGCATGATCTGTCACAAGATTAGTGTATGATCATCCACGTGATCAGTGCACGGGCAGTCATGTGATCAGTGCATGATATAGACGTGAACAGTGCATGATCAGTCTCGTGATCCGTGCATGATAGCCACGTGATCAGTGCATGATCAGTCACCTGATGGGTGTATGATCATTCACGTGACCTGTACATGGTAGCTACATGATCATTGCATGATCAGCCACGTGAGTAGTTCATGATAGCCACGTGATCACTGCATGATCAGTCACGTGATCAGTGCATGATCAGTCATGTGACCAGTACATGGTAGCTGCGTGATCATGGCATGATCAGCCACGTGAGCAGTGCATGATAGCCACGTGATCAGTGCATGATCAGTCACGAGATCAGTGCATGATCAGTCACGTGATCAGTGCATGATCAGACACGAGATCAGTGCATGATCAGTCACGTGATCAGTGCATGATCAGCCACGTGATCAGTGCATGATAGCCACGTGATCAGTGCATGATCAGTCACGTGATCAGTGCATGATATGTCACGTGACAGGTGTGTGATCAGCCACGTGAACAGTGAATGTTCAGCCACGTGATCAGTGCATGATAGCCACGTGATCAGTGCATGATCAGTTACATGAGCAGTGTATGATCAGCCACCTGATCAGTGCATGGTCAGACACGAGATCAGTGCATGATCAGTCACGTGATCAGTGCATGATCAGCCACGTGATCAGTGCATGACCAGGCACGTGATCAGTGTATGTCCAGCCAAGTGATCAGTGCATGATAGCCACGTGATCAGTGCATGATCAGTCACGTGATCAGTGCATGATCAGTTATGTGATCAGTGTATGATCAGCCACGTAATCAGTGCATGATCAGCCACATGATCAGTGCATGATCAATTACTTGCTCAGTGCATGATCAGTCACGTGACCAGTACATGGTAGCTACGTGATCATTGCCTGATCAGCCACGTGATCAGTGCATGATAGCCACGTGATCAGTGCATGATAGCCACGTGATCAGTGCATGATCAGTTATGTGATCAGTGTATGATCAGCCACGTAATCAGTGCATGATCAGCCACATGATCAGTGCATGATCAATTACTTGCTCAGTGCATGATCAGTCACGTGACCAGTACATGGTAGCTACGTGATCATTGCCTGATCAGCCACGTGATCAGTGCATGATATCCACGTGATCAGTGCATGACAGCCACGTGATCAGTGCATGAGAGCCATGGGATCAGTGCATGATCAGTCACGTGATACATGTGTGATCAGCCACGTGATCAGTGCATGATGAGCCACGTGATCAGTGCAGGATCAATTACGTGATCAGTGCATGATCAGTCACGTGACCAGTACATGGTTGCTACGTGATCGTTGCATGATCAGCCACGTGAGCAGAGCATGATAGCCACGTGGTCAGTGCATGATCAGTCACGTGATCAGTACATGATCAGTCACGTGAACAGTGCATGATCATTTACGTGATCTTTGCATGATCAGTCACGTTACCAGTATATGGTTGCTACGTGATCGTTCCATGACGAGCCACGTGAGCAGTGCATGATAGCCACGTGATGTGTGCATGAGTTACGTGAGCAGAGTATGATCAGCCACGTGATCAGTGCATGAGTGCCACGTGATCAGTGCATGATATGTCACGTGACAGGTGTGTGATCAGCCACGTGAACAGTGCATGTTCAGCCACGTGATCAGTGCATGATAGCCACGTGATCAGTGCATGATCAGTTACGTGAGCAGTGTATGATCAGCCACGTGATCAGTGCATGGTCAGACACGTGAACAGTGTATGATCAGCCATGTGATTAGTGCATGATATCCAAGTGATCAGTGCATGATCATCACGTGATCAGTGTATGATCAGCCACGTGAACAGTGCATGCTCAGTCACGTGATCTGGGCCTGCTGAGCTGCGTGATTACTGTCTGCTCATCTGCTTTACAATTGCCAGCTGAGCTGCACGATTCCTGCCTGTCATCTGCTTGACAATTGCCAGCTGTGCTGCGTAATTCCTGCCTGCTCAGCTGCTAGATTATTGCCAGCTGAGCAGCATGATTCCTCACACCTGAGTTCCATGATTATTGCCTGCTGACTGTTTGATTCGTGCCTACTCAGCTCTTTGTTTATTGCCTCCAGAGGCACATGATCAGTGTATGATAGCAAACATGATCAGCGCATGATCAGTCACATGATCAGCGCCATTAAGTCACGTGATCACTACATGATAGTCATGTGATCAGTCCAGGCTCAGTCACGGTATCAGTGCATGATCAGCCACGTGATCAGTGCATGATCTGTCACAAGATTAGTGTATGATCATCCACGTGATCAGTGCACGGGCAGTCATGTGATCAGTGCATGATATAGACGTGAACAGTGCATGATCAGTCTCGTGATCCGTGCATGATAGCCACGTGATCAGTGCATGATCAGTCACCTGATGGGTGTATGATCATTCACGTGACCTGTACATGGTAGCTACATGATCATTGCATGATCAGCCACGTGAGTAGTTCATGATAGCCACGTGATCACTGCATGATCAGTCACGTGATCAGTGCATGATCAGTCAAGTGACCAGTACATGGTAGCTGCGTGATCTTGGCATGATCAGCCACGTGAGCAGTGCATGATAGCCACGTGATCAGTGCATGATCAGACACGAGATCATTGTATGATCAGTCACGTGATCAGTGCATGATCAGACACGAGATCAGTGCATGATCAGTCACGTGATCAGTGCATGATCAGCCACGTGATCAGTGCATGACAGGCACGTGATCAGTGTATGTCAGCCAAGTGATCAGTGCATGATAGCCACGTGATCAGTGCATGATCAGTTACATGAGCAGTGTATGATCAGCCACCTGATCAGTGCATGGTCAGACACGAGATCAGTGCATGATCAGTCACGTGATCAGTGCATGATCAGCCACGTGATCAGTGCATGACCAGGCACGTGATCAGTGTATGTCCAGCCAAGTGATCAGTGCATGATAGCCACGTGATCAGTGCATGATCAGTCACGTGATCAGTGCATGATCAATTATGTGATCAGTGTATGATCAGCCACGTAATCAGTGCATGATCAGCCACATGATCAGTGCATGATCAATTACGTGCTTAGTGCATGATCAGTTACGTGACCAGTACAAGGTAGCTACGTGATCATTGCCTGATAAGCCACGTGATCAGTGCATGATAGCCACGTGATCAGTGCATGATAGCCACGTGATCAGTGCATGATCAGTTACGTGATCAGTGCATGATCAGCACGTGATCAGTGCATGATCAGCCACATGATCAGTGCATGATCAATCACTTGCTCAGTGCATGATCAGTCACGTGACCAGTACATGGTAGCTACGTGTGTGATCAACCACATGATCAGTGCATGATATCCACGTGATCAGTGCATGACAGCCACGTGATCAGTGCATGAGAGCCACGGGATCAGTGCATGATCAGTCACGTGATACATGTGTGATCAGCCACGTGATCAGTGCATGATGAGCCACGTGATCAGTGCAGGATCAATTACGTGATCAGTGCATGATCAGTCACGTGACCAGTACATGGTTGCTACGTGATCGTTGCATGATCAGCCACCTGAGCAGAGCATGATAGCCACGTGGTCAGTGCATGATCAGTCACGTGATCAGTACATGATCAGTCACGTGAAGAGTGCATGATCATTTACGTGATCTTTGCATGATCAGTCACGTTACCAGTATATGGTTGCTACGTGATCGTTCCATGACGAGCCACGTGAGGAGTGCATGATAGCCACGTGATGTGTGCATGAGTTACGTGAGCAGAGTATGATCAGCCACGTGATCAGTGCATGAGTGCCACGTGATCAGTGCATGATATGTCACGTGACAGGTGTGTGATCAGCCACGTGAACAGTGCATGTTCAGCCACGTGATCAGTGCATGATAGCCACGTGATCAGTGCATGATCAGTTACGTGAGCAGTGTATGATCAGCCACGTGATCAGTGCATGGTCAGACACGTGAACAGTGTATGATCAGCCACGTGATTAGTGCATGATATCCAAGTGATCAGTACATGATCATCACGTGATCAGTGTATGATCAGCCACGTGAACAGTGCATGCTCAGTCACGTGATCTGGGCCTGCTGAGCTGCGTGATTCCTGTCTGCTCATCTGCTTTACAATTGCCAGCTGAGCTGCACGATTCCTGCCTGTCATCTGCTTGACAATTGCCAGCTGTGCTGCGTAATTCCTGCCTGCTCAGCTGCTTGATTATTGCCAGCTGAGCAGCATGATTCCTCACACCTGAGTTCCATGATTATTGCCTGCTGACTGTTTGATTCGTGCCTACTCAGCTCTTTGTTTATTGCCTCCAGAGGCACATGATCAGTGTATGATAGCAAACATGATCAGCGCATGATCAGTCACATGATCAGCGCCATTAAGTCACGTGATCACTACATGATAGTCATGTGATCAGTCCATGCTCAGTCACGGTATCAGTGCATGATCAGCCACGTGATCAGTGCATGATCTGTCACAAGATTAGTGTATGATCATCCACGTGATCAGTGCACGGGCAGTCATGTGATCAGTGCATGATATAGACGTGAACAGTGCATGATCAGTCTCGTGATCCGTGCATGATAGCCACGTGATCAGTGCATGATCAGTCACCTGATGGGTGTATGATCATTCACGTGACCTGTACATGGTAGCTACATGATCATTGCATGATCAGCCACGTGAGTAGTTCATGATAGCCACGTGATCACTGCATGATCAGTCACGTGATCAGTGCATGATCAGTCATGTGACCAGTACATGGTAGCTGGGTGATCATGGCATGATCAGCCACGTGAGCAGTGCATGATAGCCACGTGATCAGTGCATGATCAGACACGAGATCAGTGCATGATCAGTCACGTGATCAGTGCATGATCAGACACGTGATCAGTGCATGATCAGTCACGTGATCAGTGCATGATCAGCCACGTGATCAGTGCATGACTAGGCACGTGATCAGTGCATGTCCAGCCACGTGATCAGTGCATGATCAGCCACGTGATCAGTGCATGATCAGTCACGTGATCAGTGTATGATCAGCCACCTGATCAGTGCATGGTCAGACACGAGATCAGTGCATGATCAGTCACGTGATCAGTGCATGATCAGCCACGTGATCAGTGCATGACCAGGCACGTGATCAGTGTATGTCCAGCCAAGTGATCAGTGCATGATAGCCACGTGATCAGTGCATGATCAGTCACGTGATCAGTGCATGATCAGTTATGTGATCAGTGTATGATCAGCCACGTAATCAGTGCATGATCAGCCACATGATCAGTGCATGATCAATTACTTGCTCAGTGCATGATCAGTCACGTGACCAGTACATGGTAGCTACGTGATCATTGCCTGATCAGCCACGTGATCAGTGCATGATAGCCACGTGATCAGTGCATGATAGCCACGTGATCAGTGCATGATCAGTTATGTGATCAGTGTATGATCAGCCACGTAATCAGTGCATGATCAGCCACATGATCAGTGCATGATCAATTACTTGCTCAGTGCATGATCAGTCACGTGACCAGTACATGGTAGCTACGTGATCATTGCCTGATCAGCCACGTGATCAGTGCATGATATCCACGTGATCAGTGCATGACAGCCACGTGATCAGTGCATGAGAGCCATGGGATCAGTGCATGATCAGTCACGTGATACATGTGTGATCAGCCACGTGATCAGTGCATGATGAGCCACGTGATCAGTGCAGGATCAATTACGTGATCAGTGCATGATCAGTCACGTGACCAGTACATGGTTGCTACGTGATCGTTGCATGATCAGCCACGTGAGCAGAGCATGATAGCCACGTGGTCAGTGCATGATCAGTCACGTGATCAGTACATGATCAGTCACGTGAACAGTGCATGATCATTTACGTGATCTTTGCATGATCAGTCACGTTACCAGTATATGGTTGCTACGTGATCGTTCCATGACGAGCCACGTGAGCAGTGCATGATAGCCACGTGATGTGTGCATGAGTTACGTGAGCAGAGTATGATCAGCCACGTGATCAGTGCATGAGTGCCACGTGATCAGTGCATGATATGTCACGTGACAGGTGTGTGATCAGCCACGTGAACAGTGCATGTTCAGCCACGTGATCAGTGCATGATAGCCACGTGATCAGTGCATGATCAGTTACGTGAGCAGTGTATGATCAGCCACGTGATCAGTGCATGGTCAGACACGTGAACAGTGTATGATCAGCCACGTGATTAGTGCATGATATCCAAGTGATCAGTGCATGATCATCACGTGATCAGTGTATGATCAGCCACGTGAACAGTGCATGCTCAGTCACGTGATCTGGGCCTGCTGAGCTGCGTGATTACTGTCTGCTCATCTGCTTTACAATTGCCAGCTGAGCTGCACGATTCCTGCCTGTCATCTGCTTGACAATTGCCAGCTGTGCTGCGTAATTCCTGCCTGCTCAGCTGCTTGATTATTGCCAGCTGAGCAGCATGATTCCTCACACCTGTGTTCCATGATTATTGCCTGCTGACTGTTTGATTCGTGCCTACTCAGCTCTTTGTTTATTGCCTCCAGAGGCACATGATCAGTGTATGATAGCAAACATGATCAGCGCATGATCAGTCACATGATCAGCGCCATTAAGTCACGTGATCACTATATGATAGTCATGTGATCAGTCCATGCTCAGTCACGGTATCAGTGCATGATCAGCCACGTGATCAGTGCATGATCTGTCACAAGATTAGTGTATGATCATCCACGTGATCAGTGCACGGGCAGTCATGTGATCAGTGCATGATATAGACGTGAACAGTGCATGATCAGTCTCGTGATCCGTGCATGATATCCACGTGATCAGTGCATGATCAGTCACCTGATGGGTGTATGATCATTCACGTGACCTGTACATGGTAGCTACATGATCATTGCATGATCAGCCACGTGAGTAGTTCATGATAGCCACGTGATCACTGCATGATCAGTCACGTGATCAGTGCATGATCAGTCATGTGACCAGTACATGGTAGCTGGGTGATCATGGCATGATCAGCCACGTGAGCAGTGCATGATAGCCACGTGATCAGTGCATGATCAGTCACGAGATCAGTGCATGATCAGTCACGTGATCAGTGCATGATCAGACACGAGATCAGTGCATGATCAGTCACGTGATCAGTGCATGATCAGCCACGTGATCAGTGCATGACCAGGCACGTGATCAGTGTATGTCCAGCCAAGTGATCAGTGCATGATAGCCACGTGATCAGTGCATGATCAGTCACGTGATCAGTGCATGATATGTCACGTGACAGGTGTGTGATCAGCCACGTGAACAGTGAATGTTCAGCCACGTGATCAGTGCATGATAGCCACGTGATCAGTGCATGATCAGTTACATGAGCAGTGTATGATCAGCCACCTGATCAGTGCATGGTCAGACACGAGATCAGTGCATGATCAGTCACGTGATCAGTGCATGATCAGCCACGTGATCAGTGCATGACCAGGCACGTGATCAGTGTATGTACAGCCAAGTGATCAGTGCATGATAGCCACGTGATCAGTGCATGATCAGTCACGTGATCAGTGCATGATCAGTTATGTGATCAGTGTATGATCAGCCACGTAATCAGTGCATGATCAGCCACATGATCAGTGCATGATCAATTACTTGCTCAGTGCATGATCAGTCACGTGACCAGTACATGGTAGCTACGTGATCATTGCCTGATCAGCCACGTGATCAGTGCATGATAGCCACGTGATCAGTGCATGATAGCCACGTGATCAGTGCATGATCAGTTATGTGATCAGTGTATGATCAGCCACGTAATCAGTGCATGATCAGCCACATGATCAGTGCATGATCAATTACTTGCTCAGTGCATGATCAGTCACGTGACCAGTACATGGTAGATACGTGATCATTGCCTGATCAGCCACGTGATCAGTGCATGATATCCACGTGATCAGTGCATGACAGCCACGTGATCAGTGCATGAGCAGCCACGGGATCAGTGCATGATCAGTCACGTGATACATGTGTGATCAGCCACGTGATCAGTGCATGATGAGCCACGTGATCAGTGCAGGATCAATTACGTGATCAGTGCATGATCAGTCACGTGACCAGTACATGGTTGCTACGTGATCGTTGCATGATCAGCCACGTGAGCAGAGCATGATAGCCACGTGGTCAGTGCATGATCAGCCACGTGATCAGTACATGATCAGTCACGTGAACAGTGCATGATCATTTACGTGATCTTTGCATGATCAGTCACGTTACCAGTATATGGTTGCTACGTGATCGTTCCATGACGAGCCACGTGAGCAGTGCATGATAGCCACGTGATGTGTGCATGAGTTACGTGAGCAGAGTATGATCAGCCACGTGATCAGTGCATGAGTGCCACGTGATCAGTGCATGATATGTCACGTGACAGGTGTGTGATCAGCCACGTGAACAGTGCATGTTCAGCCACGTGATCAGTGCATGATAGCCACGTGATCAGTGCATGATCAGTTACGTGAGCAGTGTATGATCAGCCACGTGATCAGTGCATGGTCAGACACGTGAACAGTGTATGATCAGCCACGTGATTAGTGCATGATATCCAAGTGATCAGTGCATGATCATCACGTGATCAGTGTATGATCAGCCACGTGAACAGTGCATGCTCAGTCACGTGATCTGGGCCTGCTGAGCTGCGTGATTACTGTCTGCTCATCTGCTTTACAATTGCCAGCTGAGCTGCACGATTCCTGCCTGTCATCTGCTTGACAATTGCCAGCTGTGCTGCGTAATTCCTGCCTGCTCAGCTGCTTGATTATTGCCAGCTGAGCAGCATGATTCCTCACACCTGTGTTCCATGATTATTGCCTGCTGACTGTTTGATTCGTGCCTACTCAGCTCTTTGTTTATTGCCTCCAGAGGCACATGATCAGTGTATGATAGCAAACATGATCAGCGCATGATCAGTCACATGATCAGCGCCATTAAGTCACGTGATCACTATATGATAGTCATGTGATCAGTCCATGCTCAGTCACGGTATCAGTGCATGATCAGCCACGTGATCAGTGCATGATCTGTCACAAGATTAGTGTATGATCATCCACGTGATCAGTGCACGGGCAGTCATGTGATCAGTGCATGATATAGACGTGAACAGTGCATGATCAGTCTCGTGATCAGTGCATGATAGCCACGTGATCAGTGCATGATCAGTCACCTGATGGGTGTATGATCATTCACGTGACCTGTACATGGTAGCTACATGATCATTGCATGATCAGCCACGTGAGTAGTTCATGATAGCCACGTGATCACTGCATGATCAGTCACGTGATCAGTGCATGATCAGTCATGTGACCAGTACATGGTAGCTGCGTGATCATGGCATGATCAGCCACGTGAGCAGTGCATGATAGCCACGTGATCAGTGCATGATGAGTCACGTGATCAGTGCATGATCAGTCACGTGATCAGTGCATGATCAGACACGAGATCAGTGCATGATCAGCCACGTGATCAGTGCATGATCAGCCACGTGATCAGTGCATGATCAATTACGTGCTCAGTGCATGATCAGTTACGTGACCAGTACAAGGTAGCTACGTGATCATTGCCTGATAAGCCACGTGATCAGTGCATGATAGCCACGTGATCAGTGCATGATAGCCACGTGATCAGTGCATGATCAGTCATGTGATACGTGTGTGATCAGCCACATGATCAGTGCATGATATCCACGTGATCAGTGCATGACAGCCACGTGATCAGTGCATGAGAGCCACGGGATCAGTACATGATCAGTCACGTGATACATGTGTGATAAGCCACGTAATCAGTGCATGATGAGCCACGTGATCAGTGCAGGATCAATTACGTGATCAGTGCATGATCAGTCACGTGACTAGTACATGGTTGCTACGTGATCGTTGCATGATCAGCCACGTGAGCAGAGCATGATAGCCACGTGGTCAGTGCATGATCAGTCACGTGATCAGTACATGATCAGTCACGTGAACAGTGCATGATCATTTACGTGATCTTTGCATGATCAGTCACGTTACCAGTATATGGTTGCTACATGATCATTCCATGACGAGCCACGTGAGCAGTGCATGATAGCCACGTGATGTGTGCATGAGTTACGTGAGCAGAGTATGATCAGCCACGTGATCAGTGCATGAGTGCCACGTGATCAGTGCATCATATGTCACGTGAGCAGTGTATGATCAGCCACGTGATCAGTGCATGGTCAGCACGTGAACAGTGTATGATCAGCCACGTGATCAGTGCATGATAGCCACGTGATCAGTGCATGATCAGTTACGTGAGCAGTGTATGATCAGCCACGTGATCAGTGCATGGTCAGACACGTGAACAGTGTATGATCAGCCACGTGATCAGTGCATGATATCCAAGTGATCAGTACATGATCATCACGTGATCAGTGTATGATCAGCCACGTGAACAGTGCATGCTCAGTCACGTGATCTGGGCCTGCTGAGCTGCGTGATTACTGTCTGCTCATCTGCTTGACAATTGCCAGCTGAGCTGCACGATTCCTGCCTGCTCAGCTGCTTGATTATTGCCAGATGAGCAGCATGATTCCTCACACCTGAGTTCCATGATTATTGCCTGCTGACTGTTTGATTCGTGCCTACTCAGCTCTTTGTTTATTGCCTCCAGAGGCACATGATCAGTGTATGATAGCAAACATGATCAGCACATGATCAGTCATATGATCAGCGCCATTAAGTCACGTGATCACTACATGATAGTCATGTGATCAGTCCATGCTCAGTCACGGTATCAGTGCATGATCAGCCACGTGATCAGTGCATGATCTGTCACAAGATTAATGTATGATCATCCACGTGATCAGTGCACGGGCAGTCATGTGATCAGTGCATGATATAGACGTGAACAGTGCATGATCAGTCTCGTGATCAGTGCATGATAGCCACGTGATCAGTGCATGATCAGTCACCTGATGGGTGTATGATCATTCACGTGACCTGTACATGGTAGCTACATGATCATTGCATGATCAGCCACGTGAGTAGTTCATGATAGCCACGTGATCACTGCATGATCAGTCACGTGATCAGTGCATGATCAGTCATGTGACCAGTACATGGTAGCTGCGTGATCATGGCATGATCAGCCATGTGAGCAGTGCATGATAGCCACGTGATCAGTGCATGATCAGACACGAGATCAGTGCATGATCAGTCACGTGATCAGTGCATGATCAGCCACGTGATCAGTGCATGACCAGGAACGTGATCAGTGTATGTCCAGCCAAGTGATCAGTGCATGATAGCCACGTGATCAGTGCATGAACAGTCACGTGATCAGTGCATGATCAGTTACGTGATCAGTGTATGATCAGCCACGTGATCAGTGCATGATCAGCCACGTGATCAGTGCATGATCAATTACGTGATCAGTGCATGATCAGTCACGTGACCAGTACATGGTAGCTACGTGACCATTGCCTGATCAGCCACGTGATCAGTGCATGATAGCCACGTGATCAGTCCATGATAGCCACGTGATCAGTGTATGATCAGCCACGTGAACAGTGCATGCTCAGCCACGTGATCTGGGCCTGCTGAGCCGCGTGATTACTGTCTGATCATCTGCTTGATAATTGCCAGCTGAGCTGCACGATTCCTGAATGCTCAGCTGCTTGATTATTGCCAGCTGAGCAGCATGATTCCTCACACCTGTGTTCCATGATTATTTCCTGCTGACTGTTTGATTCGTGCCTACTCAGCTCTTTGTTTATTGCCTCCAGAGGCACATGATCAGTGTATGATAGCAAACATGATCAGCGCATGATCAGTCACATGATCAGCGCCATTAAGTCACGTGATCACTGCATGATAGTCATGTGATCAGTCCATGATCAGTCACGGTATCAGTGCATGATCAGCCACGTGATCAGTGCATGATCTGTCACAAGATCAGTGTATGATCATCCATGTGATCAGTGCACGGGCAGTCATGTGATCAGTGCATGATATAGACGTGAACAGTGCATGATCAGTCTCGTGATCAGTGCATGATAGCCACGTGATCAGTGCATGATCAGTCACCTGATGGGTGTATGATCATTCACGTGACCTGTGCATGGTAGCTACATGATCATTGCATGATCAGCCACGTGAGTAGTTCATGATAGCCACGTGATCACTGCATGATCAGTCACGTGATCAGTGCATGATCAGTCATGTGACCAGTACATGGTAGCTGCGTGATCATGGCATGATCAGCCACGTGAGCAGTGCATGATAGCCACGTGATCAGTGCATGATCAGACACGAGATCAGTGCATGATCAGTCACGTGATCAGTGCATGATCAGCCACGTGATCAGTGCATGATCAGCCACATGATCAGTGCATGATCAATTACGTGCTCAGTGCATGATCAGTTACGTGACCAGTACAAGGTAGCTATGTGATCATTGCCTGATAAGCCACGTGATCAGTGCATGATAGCCACGTGATCAGTGCATGATAGCCACGTGATCAGTGCATGATCAGTCATGTGATACGTGTGTGATCAGCCACATGATCAGTGCATGATATCCACGTGATCAGTGCATGACAGCCACGTGATCAGTGCATGAGAGCCACGGGATCAGTGCATGATCAGTCACGTGATACATGTGTGATCAGCCACGTGATCAGTGCATGATGAGCCACGTGATCAGTGCAGGATCAATTACGTGATCAGTGCATGATCAGTCACGTGACCAGTACATGGTTGCTACGTGATCGTTGCATGATCAGCCACGTGAGCAGAGCATGATAGCCACGTGGTCAGTGCATGATCAGTCACGTGATCAGTACATGATCAGTCACGTGAAGAGTGCATGATCATTTACGTGATCTTTGCATGATCAGTCACGTTACCAGTATATGGTTGCTACGTGATCTATCCATGACGAGCCACGTGAGCAGTGCATGATAGCCACGTGATGTGTGCATGAGTTACGTGAGCAGAGTATGATCAGCCACGTGATCAGTGCATGAGTGCCACGTGATCAGTGCATGATATGTCACGTGACAGGTGTGTGATCAGCCACGTGAACAGTGCATGTTCAGCCACGTGATCAGTGCATGATAGCCACGTGATCAGTGCATGATCAGTTACGTGAGCAGTGTATGATCAGCCACGTGATCAGTGCATGGTCAGACACGTGAACAGTGTATGATCAGCCACATGATCAGTGCATGATATCCAAGTGATCAGTACATGATCATCACGTGATCAGTGTATGATCAGCCACGTGAACAGTGCATGCTCAGTCACGTGATCTGGGCCTGCTGAGCTGCGTGATTACTGTCTGCTCATCTGCTTGACAATTGCCAGCTGAGCTGCACGATTCCTGCCTGTCATCTGCTTGACAATTGCCAGCTGTGCTGCGTAATTCCTGCCTGCTCAGCTGCTAGATTATTGCCAGCTGAGCAGCATGATTCCTCACACCTGAGTTCCATGATTATTGCCTGCTGACTGTTTGATTCGTGCCTACTCAGCTCTTTGTTTATTGCCTCCAGAGGCACATGATCAGTGTATGATAGCAAACATGATCAGCGCATGATCAGTCACATGATCAGCGCCATTAAGTCACGTGATCACTACATGATAGTCATGTGATCAGTCCATGCTCAGTCACGGTATCAGTGCATGATCAGCCACGTGATCAGTGCATGATCTGTCACAAGATTAGTGTATGATCATCCACGTGATCAGTGCACGGGCAGTCATGTGATCAGTGCATGATATAGACGTGAACAGTGCATGATCAGTCTCGTGATCCGTGCATGATAGCCACGTGATCAGTGCATGATCAGTCACCTGATGGGTGTATGATCATTCACGTGACCTGTACATGGTAGCTACATGATCATTGCATGATCAGCCACGTGAGTAGTTCATGATAGCCACGTGATCACTGCATGATCAGTCACGTGATCAGTGCATGATCAGTCAAGTGACCAGTACATGGTAGCTGCGTGATCTTGGCATGATCAGCCACGTGAGCAGTGCATGATAGCCACGTGATCAGTGCATGATCAGACACGAGATCATTGTATGATCAGTCACGTGATCAGTGCATGATCAGACACGAGATCAGTGCATGATCAGTCACGTGATCAGTGCATGATCAGCCACGTGATCAGTGCATGACCAGGCACGTGATCAGTGTATGTCCAGCCAAGTGATCAGTGCATGATAAGCCACGTGATCAGTGCATGATCAGTCACGTGATCAGTGCATGATCAATTATGTGATCAGTGTATGATCAGCCACGTGATCAGTGCATGATCAGCCACATGATCAGTGCATGATCAATTACGTGCTTAGTGCATGATCAGTTACGTGACCAGTACAAGGTAGCTACGTGATCATTGCCTGATAAGCCACGTGATCAGTGCATGATAGCCACGTGATCAGTGCATGATAGCCACGTGATCAGTGCATGATCAGTCATGTGATACGTGTGTGATCAACCACATGATCAGTGCATGATATCCACGTGATCAGTGCATGACAGCCACGTGATCAGTGCATGAGAGCCACGGGATCAGTGCATGATCAGTCACGTGATACATGTGTGATCAGCCACGTGATCAGTGCATGATGAGCCACGTGATCAGTGCAGGATCAATTACGTGATCAGTGCATGATCAGTCACGTGACCAGTACATGGTTGCTACGTGATCGTTGCATGATCAGCCACCTGAGCAGAGCATGATAGCCACGTGGTCAGTGCATGATCAGTCACGTGATCAGTACATGATCAGTCACGTGAAGAGTGCATGATCATTTACGTGATCTTTGCATGATCAGTCACGTTACCAGTATATGGTTGCTACGTGATCATTCCATGACGAGCCACGTGAGCAGTGCATGATAGCCCCGTGATGTGTGCATGAGTTACGTGAGCAGAGTATGATCAGCCACGTGATCAGTGCATG